>NC_057812.1:360579593-360579801 GCF_018294505.1 Triticum aestivum | reverse complement strand
CCAAGTACTCGCCTAAGTATTTGAAAACCCTACCGAGTGGTGAGCCAGACTCCCACTCGGAGGCTTAGCTGCAGCCCAGTGCTCGCCTAAGTGTTTGAAAATCCTACCGAGTGGAGAGCAAACCTCCCACTCGGAGGCTTAGCTGCAGCCCAGTGCTCGCCTAAGTGTTTGAAAATCCTACCGAGTGGAGAGCAAACCTCCCACTCGG
>NC_057812.1:358200081-358424257 GCF_018294505.1 Triticum aestivum | reverse complement strand
TACACTATGAGTCGTTAGCCTCCATGTGGGATTGACCTTTTGTGAGGCAGGTGCCACATCAAAGTCATGAATTGGTTTTTATAAAACATTACACAACCCTTTCATACATACATATTTGAGCCACATGCATGCATTGGTGGTCCTCAGACACTTCCACATGTGGTTATTAGTGATGTGCCCATTCGTTAGCCTGTGAAGGTTATCCGTTTTAACCGACAACGAGAGGCATTTGACCAAAGGTGGATTCATCTTGGCACGTGTTACAGTGTGGATCATGTGCAGCGACCCGACCCGAATGGATCAAGTCTCTGTGCTTACGTGTCATCCCTGGATCGGTATGCTGACACACACAGTACTCGAGGATTTATAACAGAGGTAAATCACATGTATAAGTAACGTAAAATACTATTACCTCAATCCAAATAGCGGAAGTAACAAGGTTGTGGATTCCCATCAACACCAACGGCAAAGCTGAGTGTAGAAATCATAACCCTAACGTATCACTTACTCGTCGTAAGATAATCCTGCAACATGAGACGTTGCAGCCACAAAGGGTCAGTACATTGAATGTACTGGCAAATTCACACCATAGAGAATGATGAACAATGGCTATCACTACATGCATATTTGGCTGGTGGAAAAGCTCTATGGTTATAGTTTTGCGTAAAGCCAATTTTTCCCTACTACAAAGGAATAAATTTTATTTAACTATCATGGTGGTTGTTAAACATTGAGAATGGTTGACAGCATTCTCAATCCCAATTAAGCATCAACAATAAAACCCAACAATATTAATTAAAGTAACATGATGAGATCAACAGGATAATCCAAGAACTAGATACTCAAGATGTCCATAACCGGGGACACGACTAACCATGATTAGTTTGTTACACTCTGCAGAGGTTTGCGCACTTTTCCCCACAAGACTCGATCGCCTCCGTTTGGTTTCTCGCACTACATGGTGTTTGAGAAGACAGATGACCGAGACATAGTCTTTCAGAAGCGCTAGCACCTTACGATCGGGTAGACCGTACCACCTACATCCCCTACATCTACTAGTCTACCACTGTAAGAGTTCGCACAACTTAGTCAACTATGCTAGAGCCTATAATAGCTTGTGGCTGCACACGGAAGTTTCTAGCATGAAAAATCTCATGATCCCTTTGAGCCTGGGTGGTGGTCCATAAAAAAAACAGGCAATCCTGGTCTACCCAGGTGCCTAGACAGGCAATCCTAGAATAACCAGGTGCCTCAATCCACCCAGATGTGTGTTTAAGTTGCCACCTTAAGTAAACCATTAATTAACAATCTCACATCTGTCATGAATACTCTCAAAACCCAATCCACGTCTACGAGCATAGCATGGCACTATAAGCATAACGTAATAGTAACTCCCAAGGGTTTGATAATAAACAGGAAATAGGTACTACCTCATCAACTACTTCCCAATACCCACATGTTATTAATCCTACTCATGCAATGTTTCAGGGTTGTAACTAATGCATAAAAACTGGGTATGAAAAGGGATATGATCAAAGTGTGAACTTGCCTGCAATGTTGATGAAGATGATTCGCACTAAAAATCTTGATTGTTCTACTCGTCACATGCCGGTCAATCTATCGTAAGCAAGCAATAGTAACCACACATAAGCAATCACCCAAAAGATCGGGAAGAACGAAGAAAACAATTCGGAAAACATCGAAACCAAGCAAATAACTCTTGCAACATAAAACATTTTCTAACAGTACCAAAATTATGTGAATTTGGCCTTATCAGAAATTTTAGGTCAAGAGCTTCGATTTGCAAAAAGAATCAACTCAAATGGAGCTACAAAACTCAAGTTATGATCAAACGAAGTTTGAATTCAAATCTGATCTAATTCAAATTTTAAACTTTTCAAAAACATGTTTGAGTTGGATTACTGGATTGAGGGGATCATAACGAAGATGTGGGCGTTGGTTTCGTTGGATTTGGACTAACGAGTAAAAAGTTATAGTCGTTTGAAAACCAGGGGCTGATCTGTAAAGAAAATATTCACGTACGGGTCCCTGGACTGAGAACTAAAGAAATAAAAGAAAAAGAGAAATCTAAAAAGTGAACATTCGTTACCGAACGCTAACTAACGAATTTGCTCGCTGCGAAGAGGTAAACAGCAAGCGTTCGCTATTTAACAAATACCGGTTCGTAAAAAGAACGAGTAGATCTAATCCTAGCTGTTGACCCTAGATCTAACGGACGAGGGAGGAGCCGGGCTTACCGCGGTGGTGGGCGTCGGCATCACCGAAGAAGATGGCGGCGGCGGCGGCTTCGAGCGGGCGGCGGCTCCGGGGCTCAACGGCGTCGGCGAAGTAGATGGGGAGGAGCGGCTCGGCGAGGCGAGTCCGAAGGGGGTGGTGGCGTCGGGCGTAGGCGGCGGTGGAGCGAGGCGCGACGGCGGCGGATCTCGTCGGAGTTCAGACTCCGGCGAGGTTTGTGCAAGGCTGCGGGAGGCGATGGCAGCTCCA
Source organism: Triticum aestivum (assembly GCF_018294505.1). Classification (NCBI taxonomy): domain Eukaryota; kingdom Viridiplantae; phylum Streptophyta; class Magnoliopsida; order Poales; family Poaceae; genus Triticum; species Triticum aestivum. The sequence goes on along the minus strand of NC_057812.1, from coordinate 358,421,752 downwards.
GTTTGAGGAAAAAGAGGTCGGGGTCCAGGCGGCTCTATTTATGGAGGGGAGGGGCGGCGAGATGCGTGGAGGAGGGGGCAAGAAGAGGCCGGCGGCGGCACGGAGGCGACGGTGATGGCGTCGTGGCTCGGGACTCCGTCCCAAGCTCGGGACGAGCGGCGTGGGCTAGCTGGGCTGGGCCGCGGCCTGGCAGGGGCTGGGACGGCCCAGTCGGGGAAAGAATTTTTTTTCCAGAGAACTAAAATAATAAAAACGAAATAACTAAAAATATTATATAGGCATATAATATATCAAAATTTTCAGAAAAAGATTCTCTACGACGTGAACATTTTTCTAGCATTAAAGAAAATTCACACAAATTTAGATAAATCAAAGAGTGCTACTGGTCTATTAAAATCCAACAAAAATCATTTTAAAAATACCAAAATGATTTCAAATTAATTTTTCTCCAATTTTCTATTGTAGGGAATCATGTTACCCTATTTTCCAATTATTTTTATTTTGGAGAAAAATAATTTGAAAAAAACTCAAATATCTCCAAATTGAAAATAAATTCAAATGAATTTTGAATTTAATTCTTTGAACTCCCAACTCATATTTCATATAATTTGAAGAAGTCATTTTATCTTCGCTCGTGAAAATCATTGAGTTGCATAAAGTTGCAGAATTGGAAATATTTTCCAAATGAAATTCAAATATTTTCAACACCCCTGGTCATTTAAATAAATGGAAGAAGTCATGTCATCTTCTCTCTAGGGTTTTGTGTTGAAAAGAATTTGAATTCATGGAGATGAGAAAGCCAATATGAAAGTTTGGGAAAGTCCTTTTATTCCCTCTCTTTTAACTTTCATCTAGATCTAGACCGAAGCCCATGGGTGAGGCCACCCCTGGCGCCCCACCCCTTTTTTCCTGTTGTTGGACCAGCAGATCCGGCCCAGTATCTATTTTTTTAGGCTCTGCGAATTTAGCTATTATCCCGGGTTTGGCAGTTTTATAGAAAACCCCTTGCACAACATGCATATAATAACTCACAAACGGTGCATCATTTTAAAACAAACTTTATATGTCATTTTCATCCAAATTTAAAATGTTTAAACATGCTGTTTGGTCAAATTTGCTCCTATGCCATGCTAAAATGCTTTAATTCTTAACTTTTTAACCGTAGCTCCAAATTTAATAAACTTTATATGTAAATGGGGTATAATTTTGCCTAGTTTAACATGGTGGAATCACTTTGCATGTTTAACAACTCTAAAAATTGTGTTTAGGGCAGAACAGTACCAAACCGAATATATGCATATGGGGATTTACCGGAATTGTTGTTCGTTGCTTCCGGCCTCATTTAACCTTGACTAGATAGGTAGTTTTACTTTGCTTCACCCTCTTGCCATGTTTAACAACATTTAATATTGTTTGGTACATAAACGAGATCGAACTAAATAACTTGTCGTGGTGTTTCGTCAATATGCAACTTGTTGCATATTGAGCCCCATTTAATTTGTAGGGTTGCTTGTGCACTTTGCCATACCATGCTTCATTAAACCGGACATGCATCATACTTGATTGTGCATCATGCCATGTTCATGTCGTGGTTGTTTACTATGTTGTTTGCTTCTTTCCGGTGTTGCTTCTTCGGGTTGGTTCCGATAACGTCGTGTGTGTGAGGATCCGGTCGACTACGTCCGTTTGACTTCTTCTTGGACTCGTTCTTCTTCCTTGCGGGATTTCAGGCAAGATGGCCATACCCTCGAAATCACTTCTATCTTTGCTTGCTTGTTGCTCGCTCTATTGCTATGCCTATGCTACGATACCTACCACATGCTTTTTCATGCCTCCCATATTGCCATGTCAAGCCTCTAACCCACGTTGTCCTAGCAAACCATTGTTTGGCTATGTTACCGCTTTGCTCAGCCCCTCTTATAGCGTTGTTAGTTGCATGTGAAGATTGGAGCTTGTTCCATGTTGGAACATGGATATTTTGTTGGGATATCACAATATCTCTTATTTAATTAATGCATCTGTATACTTGGTAAAGGGTGGAAGGCTCGGCCTTATGCCTGGTATTTTTTTCCACTCCTACCGCCCTAGTTTCCGGCATATTGGTGTTGTGTTCCCGGATTTTGCGTTCCTTACGCGGTTGGGTTATAATGGGAACCCCTTGACAGTTCGCCTTGAATAAAACTCCTCCAGCAATGCCCAACTTTGGTGTCGCGCTCCTGAGGGTCATCATTATTATTTTACCCCCCCCCCCTCCCCCGGGCCAGTGCTCCTCTGAGTGTTGGTCCAAACTAGAGCCCTGTGCAGCGCCCACTCGGGGAAACTCGAGGTTTGGTTTTAGTTGTATGGAGAGCTCATCTGAGTGTGCCCTGAGAACGAGATATGTGCAGCTCCTATCGGGATTTGTTGGCACATTCGGGCGGTGTTGCTGTACTTGTTTTACCATTGTTGAAATGTCTTGTAACCTAGATGCCGAGTCTGATCGGAATGTCTTGGGAGAAGGAATATCCTTCGTTGACCGTGAGAGGTTGTGATGGGCTAAGTTGGGACACCCCTGCAGGGTTTGAACTTTTGAAAGTCGTGCCCGCGGTTATGGGCAGATGTGAAGTTGTTAACGTCCGGTTGTAGAAAACCTGAAGTTGACCTTAATTAAAATGCATCAACCGCATGTGTAACCATGATGGTCTCTTCTCGGCGGAGTCCGGGAAGTGAACACGGTGTTGGAGTTATGTTTGACGTAGGTTGTTCTAGGATCACTTCTTGATCATAGTTGTTCGACCGTGCTTTTGCCTTCTTTTCTCACTCTCATTTGCATATGTTAGCCACGATATATGCTAGTCGCTTGCTGCAGCTCCACCTCATACCTTTTACCTTACCCATAAGCTTAAATAGTCTTGATCGCGAGGGTGTAAGATTGTTGAGTCCCCGTGATTCACAGATACTTCCAAAACCAGTTTGCAGGTGCCGACGTTACCGAGCAGGTGACGCAACCAAGCTCAAGGAGGAGCTCGATGAAGATCTCGTTCTTTGTGTTGTTCCATTTCCAGTTGATCAGTAGTGGAGCCCAGTTGGGGTCGATCGGGGATCTGTGTAGCTTTTGGGGTAGTCTTCTTTTATTTTGGTTCCATAGTCGGACCTTGTTTGTATTTGGATGATGTAATGCTTTATTCATGTATTTGTGTGAAGTGGCGATTGTAAGCCAACTATGTATCTTTTTCCCTTATGTATTACATGGGTAGTGTGAAGATTACCTCACTTGCGACATTGCTTTCAATAAGGTTATGCCTCTAAGTCGTGCTTTGACACGTGGGAGATATAGCCGCATCGAGTGCATTACAAGTTGGTATCAGAGCCTTCCCCGACTTAGGAGCCCCCTGCTTGATCGAATCGCTGGCGTTATTGAGTCTAGAAATGTTTTGAGACATTTAGGATTATATATATCGGAGAGTTAGGACTTCTTTTTACTCCTCAGTCCCTTCGTCGCTCTGGTGAGGCATCCTGACGTAGAGTTTTGACTCTTCTCTTCTCAAATTTCACTAAAAAAAATTTAGGATCACGCGGGTATCTTGGAATCGTTCCGATGGTTTTGTGACAAGAACATTGTTCTTGTTGCCTACTGACATTTAAGGGTTGTGGCAGTGTCCCGGGGAGTTGAGCTCCAAGGTGTTGTCGTCACAAATTTATCGTTGTAGTTCTGGAATACTTGAGTTTCGCCGACATCGAAAATCTCTTTTATGCAGTTGTTGGTGAGATAACCTCGACGCCACCCAGTACTGGGGCGGGAGTTCTGGAGTATTGCCATAACTCGTATAACAGATGCTTTTCGAAGGTTGAGGTAAACGATTTTCGAAGGTTTCTTGGTTATGTGTTGAAGGATGGATACAGCTGGATGTAGGATTTGCTAGTTTTGGGTGAGATATTATGCTTCCCCTGTATCCCCAACACCTGATTGCATAACCGGAAAGTTTCGGGAGTTTATAAGTGGGAATTCAAGTAGCTCTTAGGATATCTTTCCGTCAGATGTATGATATGAAATTGGGGTTCGACGTCTAGTGGTCCGCTTGTCCACGATTGGTTTTAAAGTGGTCTCGTTGTGTCTTAAAGAGTCCTTGGCTATGCCGACTCGGGGACGCTTCGTATGTCATGTGCACTGCCTTGTACATGTATGATCGAGCCCGTGTAGGCCCCACCACGAAAACTTCAGACGAAATCTCTATCATATGTTTGTTCCGGCTTATTCTGCAAGCCAACCCTTTGTTTTTGTTTTGAGTTGTGGTATTCGAGTTGCTTCGAAGTCAAATGTTGATTCCATACCTTCCCTAAGCGGTGTTCTCATGTTCCTATGTGAATACTAACCCTTCATGATAATCGAGATTGTCATGTCAATCCTTTTCACCGGTGTGTTTCTCTTCAAGTGGATCCGATCAGTTCAACATTCGCAAGATCAATTATCAGTTCTTCTCAATGGTGTTTGCTTCATCCGTTCCAAATTGCCTTTGTTTTCCCACCCTTCCACCCTTTTTTCTTCAAGGACTTGGATTTCTTTATCAAGTATCCTTTTATTTATGTGAAGTCTCTCCATTCTTTTCCTTCATGTTCTTACCCAGTGATTCTCATGAAGATTCTGATGGAGCTTCAAGTTATCATTATTCGTTCTTTTCTTCTTTGGTGGTTTCAATTCAAGCTTTGTTGATTATATCCTTTCCTCATTTCAATGTTTTTTTCCATGCCAGTGCACCTCATAATCTTTCACCGCTCGCTATTCTATTGTTCCGGAGTGCTCAGGAAATCTCAGAAGATTCGTGTTTCCACTCTGCTTTCGTAATCCTTTCAAGCTCTTTCGAGATTGTTATCTCATTCTAGCCATTTAATTCAACCGGTGCAAACTCTCTATTAAATCATTTCAACGGTGTTTTTCTCCTGAGTGGGCCCTAACCCACAGGTCTTTTCCCAGGATCTTACCTGACTCTTCTTATTTTTCAGGAGTTATCCTAAATTCTTTCCAAAGTTTGACGTAAGAATGAGTCATCATCAGGCAAATGTCTTTCTCTAAGATCTTTCAAATTCTTTTCATCGTCGGTCCAACCTTTCTAATTTTCCATCCCGGAGTATCTCAACAATTCATGGTGGTGTTTCTCATCGGTATTCTCAACATTTGAAGACCGAAGAAGAGTTTTACATCCATATTCCGTTCTCTTAGAGATTCGTGGCTCTAGTTCGAGACCATCCTCTCATAATCATTTTCGATTGTCAGAATTCTTTTCACCCACCCGGAGCATTTCATGAGTTGTTTTCCATTTATTTCCTCCAAAGGCCATCTTTTCAAATTCTCTCAAGTATCTTCGTTCTTTTTATAATTCTTCCCGGTGATTCAGCCCTTTACTTCGTTCATTTCCAATTCTTACGGTGGCTATTCAGGATTTTTCTTCCTTGCTATCATATCTATTTATTCGTTGTCAATCCTAACGGTGGTTCGTGCAAGAGTTCTTGTCATTCGTTATCGTATATATTCATACGTTCTTCTCAATTCTACCAGTAACTTGTTAAACATGTTCTCAAGTTATGCTATATCTCTCTTAATCCTTTCTATGAGAATAAGTAATATGCCAATTCCATTGCTTGTCATTAATTTGAATTGGTGAAGGATACGCATAATGTAATTCTTATTCTTGTTTCATCCAAGTGATTAATTCCTTATTCCGGAGGTTCATCATATCACATTCTCGGTTCAAGAGGCTTTATCTTTTCTTTTTCGGAGTTCCAAGCCTTTCCGATTTGTCTCGTCGCGAAGCTCCTTATAATTCATTACAAGGTTTCACTTTGTGTTTTCAACTTCTCTTTCCTTCTGTTTGATCATTCTTTTGTTTAACGGAGTTCTTCATGGAGGTTCTACATGATGGGTCATCAACGATTTAATTCCTTCTCGAAGTGTTCATCGAGATTCTTTTCTATGAAGCTCAAGTTTTCCTCATATTGTAATCCGGAGTGTAATTCTTTCTTCCGTATCATTGGAGGTGGTATTATGTCATTCTTGATAATTCAGTTTTATGTTTCATGATTCACATGTTGTTAGGAATGAGGTATTTTAAATCCATCAATCTCTTCTTTGAAATTATCTTGGATATATTTCACCTAAAGCCTTTCCTAAGGACTGTTTCTATTTATGGTGCTCATAAATGACCCAAGTTCTTCATTTATCCTCCTGGTGATATAAGTTTCTCATCTCCTTGTTGACCTCAATCCAATCCATTGTTTTCCGTTAGTGGCAGAAGTTCCACCTCATAGTTTTGAGATGTTCTCCATAAGCCCACTACAAGCTTACTCTTTTTCATTGTTGAATTTCCAACATATCCATTCGACCCTTCTCCTAAAGATGCTTTCAACCTCATTTGAGATAGAAGATATTGTTTTCTTCTCCGTTCTTTTGATTCCATTCTTTTGTCTCTTACGGAGGCATTGAGGTGGTGCTCTTTTCACTCATCATCTTGGATTGTCAGGACCATGTTCTGTTCGTGCTTATCCTTTTAATCAGAGTGTCGTGTCCTCTTTTCAAGTATCCTCTCATCTTGTCAAGTTCAATTCCTTCCATTTACAGGCAGAGTACTGTCCAAATTATATCATTCTTATTCCTACCCTATCTTGTTTTAACCGGAGTTTTGTGCCCCTTTGCTCAAGTTCTTTTTGCCTTATCAAGCCTTGCATCTCTTCCCTACCAGAGTGCTTTCAACTTTGTTCTTCCTTGTTCCTCTTTTCTAACGGAGTGTTTTCAACTTCATTTATCTTCGTTGTATTCTCTTCTCGAAATGGTTTAACCTTTTCAAGGTTCTTTGGTCTCACTCGTTTTTGAAAGAAGCAACTTAGTTTTACCTCTTCTTTTTCCCTTCCATTTTCCCTCCGGTGCCATTCTAGATCTCGGGACGAGATCCTCTCGTAGTGGTGGAGTGTTGTGACGCCCCGAGACCGATGTGCTAGGTGTCTTCTAGTTATTCGCTGTTGTTGCCATGTCATTCGCTTGCGTGTTGCATCTTGTGATGTCATCATGTGCATTGCATCATCATGTTTTCAAAACTCGCATCCGTCCCGGCCTCCCTGTTCCTTCCGTTGTCCGTTCTGAGTCCAACCACACTCGCAAGCGCCTGCGGCACGTCCGAATTATTATTTTATAAGTGGCCGGAAAATGTTCTTAGATTGGGTTGAAAGTTGGCGTGCGGTCTAATTTTAGTATAGATAGACCGCCTGTCAAGTTTCATCACATTTGGAGTCTGTTTGATAGCCCAACGGATAACTATAGCGGCAGTATAACCGGTCTATCGTCGGACGTTTCCGGTCTCCAGAAACCTTGCCGGGTTGCATTTCCCCCTCTCCTCTCAGCCCAACCCCTTCTACACAGCCTCCTGCAGCCCACCTAAAACCCCTCCGCTCCAGACCGTCGGATCGAGATCCGATGCCCGAAAACGGATGATAGTTCCCCTAACCCTAGCCCCTTGCTATTTATATACCCCTCCTTCCATTTTTGGGCATCCCTAGCCCCCCACCTACCTCTAGCCGATGATGAGGACATGACTACCTTGGATATGACCAAAAATATTGCATATATGCATATTTGTCAGGTGATTTCTAGTGCAAACTATTCAATAATCTATTTATGTTATCCAGAACAAAAATACTTCACACACTTTTGTGTTTTGTCTAATTGCAGGTGTATGGGACATTTGTACAATCCACATATAAAGATAAGGAAGAAAGAGATGTTTATTTGCTGTTCAAAAAGTTTTCTCACGTCACTTTTGGCCCAAGAGAAGATAGAGTCCAAGTCTCTCACGTTCTGGATTCAGATTCGGACTGCACAGACATACCTGACTCAAAACGCACACAAGTTTTTCATACGGACTCCGAATTGGGTGATTCTTTTTTTGTTGGAAAATAGATTTCGTGCACTTTCCAACCCAATTGGAATCATCTTCAAATTCGTCCGGAGCGTTGAGTTGTGGACGAAACAATCTGATGCTGCAGCAGAATCCGAGTCAAACTACAAGTCCAAAGGTGTTACATCACCTCCACTTGGGCCCATTGGCCTTGTACGACCTAGATTTAGTTTTAGGCTGCCTTGGGACGTCCTCCCACCTCCTTGGCCGCCATCCCTTGCTCCTATATAAGTAGATCCATCTAGTAGCTTTTCCTTGGGATTTGTTTAGCTAAAAGTTAGCCATTGCAACTTCGTGTACTTCGTTTGTGTCCAACGACCAGACCAAGACCGCTTACGGATCCCCACCTTTATCAATACTTCATATATACTCACAATATTCAGATTGCTTTTATCATATTCTTGCTTGTTCTTCGATTGCTTGCAGGAATAGACCTTCGTGGTCAGGTTGATTGTGCTCCGGCGTGGTCAATAACCTCTCGGAGTTGGTTTAGCGATTGCTAAGGCGCAACATCGTGCACGTTTGTAGTCGGATCGTCAAAGTCGTCTCCACCAAATTGATAGTTATCATCTCATCGAAAGATCGGGACCCTCGCCTCTATCAAGTGGTATCAGTTTTCAGGTTGCTCGGTGAGAATTTCCAGTTTTCCTAGATTAGATTTATTTTCTTACCTATTGTCCAAGAAAAATCCACAAAAAAAAGTTAGATCTATTCATCCTTTGTCCTAGCCAGACTGAGCCTTTGCAATTTTCTTTTCATTGTTTGCATTATTGAATTATCGGTTGCATCGCCGTGTCGAGTTGCTGGTCTTAGTGTCTAGGTCGTTTAGAGTTTTGAGTTCTGTTCACATTAGTCACGTCGCCGCTGCATCGTTATCCCTTCCGCTGTCCACCACCCATCCATCAATTTCCTTCACGTGCTACCCATTGTTCATTGTCATAATCATAGTTGAGATCGTTCCCATCTTCGCTTGATCCAATCTACATCTTATCTAGTTTTTTTTGGAAAGAGGGAGAGAGAAAAAAAGATAGAGAAAAAAAACGAGAGAAAAAAAAAGTAAAAAAAAAGTCAGAGAAAAAAAAAGAAAGGAAAAGAAAAAAAGTGTGAGAAAAAAAAAGAGGAGAAAAAAAACAAAATTCGGATCTATCTAGACTCAATCTCGTAGTTGAATTCGGATTGGAATCTGTTTTGCGCACTGTTCAGTAAAACAGGTGTATCTTCCTCATACGAAGTCAGTTTTGGCTCCGTGAATACTCAAATTGAAGATAGCGACGAGCCGCATCTAAATAGTTGCAGAAGCTAGTTCAATATTTGACACCTCAAAATCGGCTTCTAAATAGGTCTTTTTGCCCTCCGAAGTTCGTGAACACAGCTTGTTCCAATTTTTCAGGCCAATTTTATAATTCTTTGACTCCTCATATCAACTCGGAATTGAGTGATTCTTTTTGCATTGGAAAGCTTGAGTTAGTAGCATTCTTTGAAAGAATTTATCAGAAAATTGTCTCAAACTTTTCAAGAGGAAAGTTGGAGAGAGAGTTGTTGTATATCCTGCTTGCCAGTTGTTTTTCATCATTATCTTCACTGCCGTTGTGATCTTCACTTATATCTTGCTGTCAAGAGCTACTTAGTATCCTTCATTGATGCTAGTTGTGCTACGCCGTGACCGTATTAGTGTTCTAGGCTCGCGTCTCTAGTCCGGTCTAGCCTAGGACCAGCACAGTACCGTCGTTGAGCGTTTATTCAACATTGCATCTTTGAATTGATTATTGCTAATCTTTTGCTACCATATATAGCCAACCCAGCTCCACATATTTCTACACCGTGTATATGTACGCTCCCCTGGCAATCGCTTTACTCAATATTCGGAGTTACTTGACACCGCTGGTTGCCGATCACCGCCTACTGCATGGTAAGAACTTGTAAGACATTGATATTTGCTTTACTGTGAGCGTTTTACCACCACATCCTAGTAGTTATAGGAACATTATTTTTGGGTTTTGTTTCTTGTTCTACTAATCATGACAGGATCCAGAGTCAATTCATGGGCTTTGTCGATCGCGGGAGACGTGCCACCACCTTTGCAAATACCACAACCGTCACGAGAGGTGCACAAACATCCAAATGCACATGATCAGGTTAATGTATCTATACCACCATTTAATGGCCGTTGTAAACCTGCTTTATATATTGAATGGGAGTTCGACATAAAAAATATATTTGCTTCCCATAATTTCAATGAACATAAAAAGGTTAAGGTTGCGGTTGGTTCTTTCACTGGTTATGCTTTGGTTTGGTGGAGTGAATATTGTCGGTTACACCCTGATTATATACCTACTACTTGGGATGATTTGAAACTTGCCATGCGACATACTTTCGTCCCTGCTTATTATACTCGTGACATGATTAAGAAGTTGCAACACTTAAAACAAGGTAGTGAAACTGTAACAAAATATTATGATGATTTACAAACTACCTTGTTGCATTCCTCTTTAGAAGAAAGTGAAGATGATTTTATGGATAGATTTTGGGGAGGATTAAACCGTGATATTCAAGAGATACTAATTCATGAAGAGTGTTATCCTATGGACCATTTGTTTCATCTTGCTTGCAAAGCTGAACAGGAAATAAAACGACGTGTTGGTCACGAGGAGAACAAGCGCACGGTGCACATTCCAAGAGTTGATATGATTGTTCCTTCAATTACTAGGCATACTATGACAACCACATCCGTTGTTGTCAGGACTACATCACCTCCACCATGTGACACATCGCCCCCGAGACTGGCTACATCATCTGAGTTGATCATAAGAGGTAATGACAAAGGTACTGATCTTTCATCTCTACATAAGAATGATGAATGCCTTGTCAATTTGAATGCACCATCTGATGAGCTACCCACTACTTTGATCACACCACCTATTTTAGAGGACTACGTTGATAATTTGACTTTGCCATGTGATCAAACAACTGAAATACCAACAATTTTGAGTGCACCCATTGAATTAACTATTGATGCAAAAGAACCAATGTTTAATCATTTTGATATGACCTCTAATCTTGGTGATGATTCTGTGTTAAATGACTTATTGCATGTTTGCTTATTTAAGCATGTTGTAGCATGTAAATTTGATGCAAGTAAGGTTTATTCAACAATGTTGGGATGGTTTAATGATGAACATTGTCAATCTTTTGAAATGAATAAGAACTTCACTTATATGTGCAAACTGAGTTGCAATATTTTCATGCCTTCTACTTCTTGTGCTAATTTTTTGGCTTTAGATTTTATGAACTATGCAAGTTACTCATATATTCATGTGTGATATATGCAAAAATCAAGGGAAGTAAAATGGATGACATATACATATACAACATGTACACCTTGTCTCTTTTGTTAGCCACATTTCAGATTAAGCAACGCCGAGGACGGCTTTATTTTCAAGAAGGGGAGGATGATGAGGACATGACTACCTTGGATATGACCAAAAATATTGCATATATGCATATTTGTCAGGTGATTTCTAGTGCAAACTATTCAATAATCTATTTATGTTATCCAGAACAAAAATACTTCACACACTTTTGTGTTTTGTCTAATTGCAAGTGTATGGGACATTTGTACAATCACATATAAAGATAAGGAAGAAAGAGATGTTTATTTTCTGTTCAAAAAGTTCTCTCACGTCACTTTTGGCCCAAGAGAAGATAGAGTCCAAGTCTCTCACGTTCTGGATTCAGATTCGGACTGCACAGACATACCTGACTCAAAACGCACACAAGTTTTTCATACGGACTCCGAATTGGGTGATTCTTTCTTTGTTGGAAACTAGATTTCGTGCACTTTCCAACCCAATTGGAATCACCTTCAAATTCGTCCGGAGCGTTAAGTTGTGGACGAAACAATCTGATGCTGCAGCAGAATCCGAGTCAAACTACAAGTCCAAAGGTGTTACATCACCTCCACTTGGGCCCATTGGCCTTGTACGACCTAGATTTAGTTTTAGGCTGCCTTGGGACGTCCTCCCACCTCCTTGGCCGCCACCCCTTGCTCCTATATAAGTAGATCCATCTAGTAGCTTTTCCTTGGGATTTGTTTAGCTAAAAGTTAGCCATTGCAACTTCGTGTACTTCGTTTGTGTCCAACGACCAGACCAAGACCGCTTACGGATCCCCACCTTTATCAATACTTCATATATACTCGCAATATTCAGATTGCTTTTATCATATTCTTGCTTGTTCTTCGATTGCCTGCAGGAATAGACCTTCGTGGTCAGGTTGATTGTGCTCCGGCGTGGTCAATAACCTCTCGGAGTTGGTTTAGCGATTGCTAAGGCGCAACGTCGTGCACGTTTGTAGTCGGATCGTCAAAGTCGTCTCCACCAAATTGATAGTTATCATCTCACCGAAAGATCGGGACACCCTGACTCTATCAAGCCGCCTCCCACCTCCATTTCCGCGCCGCACCACCCCTGCCTCGCCACTTATCGCCGCCCCTATGGCCAGCCACCACCAGTGCCACCTTCCCCGACCAACCCAGCAGCGCCAGATAGCCACCTGACCGCGCCCGCATCCAATCCCCTCTTGCCACGCGTCTCAGGCCTCCTTCTCCACCGCGCGGCCCACCGGGGTCCGGATCTAGCCCGCCGGGCCCAAGCATGCCCGACCGTGCCGCCGCCTGTACCCGTTCGACCGATCGATCCAGATCGGGAGAGAAGCTCCCGATCCAGATCGAACTCCACCGCCTGCCGGCCTCTCACCGTCGCCCGCACCGTCTGCACCTCGCCGAACTCCATGTGCAGGCCTGCCTCGTTACCCCCTCTCCTTCCCTTTTCGTCTCGCCCTCGCCCGCTCACCATCTCCCCCTCTGCCTACAGGAACCAGGGAGCTCGAAGTCATGGCCGCCGCCTCGGCTCCTTCTCTGCTATCGCCGGAGCTCCGTCCACCACCGCGTTGCCCGGATTCGGTCGCGCGGGACCGGATCCAGCTATTCCCGCGTCGCCTAGGGCCCATGTTGCCTCCCAACGCCCTCCCTCGCCGCGGGAGTTCGCCGGCGTCGCCAGCCTCTACATCCCCTGCTCCAGATCGTGCGAGCGAGGGGGCCGCGTGCATTGACTAGCGCATGGGCCGCATCCATGTGAGCCGGCCCAGCAACTGCATCCCGCAGCAAGGCCCATCCATGCCAAGCCCACCTCCCGATCCGGCCAGCGAGGCCTCTCCAGATCTGGACCGAAGGCCATGGGCGAGGCCACCCCTGGCGCCCCACCCCTTTTCTCCTATTGTTGGGCCAGCAGATCCGGCCCAGTATCTATTTTTTTAGGCTCTGCGAATTTAGCTATTATCCCAGGTTTTGCAGTTTTATAGAAAACCCCTTGCACAACATGCATATAATAACTCACAAACGGTGCTTCATTTTAAAACAAACTTTATATGAAAGATGCTTAGAATTTTGTGTAGTTTCATAATATGTCATTTTCATCCAAGTTTAAAATGTTTAAACATGTTGTTTGGTTAAATTTGCTCCTATGCCATGCTAAAATACTTTAATTCTTAACTTTTTAACCGTAGCTCCAAATTTAATAAACTTTATATGTAAATGGGGTAGAATTTTGCCTAGTTTAACATGGTGGCATCACTTTGCATGTTTAACAACTCTAAAAATTGTGTTTAGGGCAGAACAGTACCAAACCTAATATATGCATATGGGGATTTACCAGAATTGTTGTTCGTTGCTTCCGGCCTCATTTAACCTTGACTAGATAGGTAGTTTTACTTTGCTTCACCCTCTTGACATGTTTAACAACATTTAATATTGTTGGGTACATAAACAAGATCGAACTAAATAACTTGTCGTGGTGTTTCAACAATATGCAACTCATTGCATATTGAGCCCCATTTAATTTGTAGGGTTGCTTGTGCACTTTGCCATACCATGCTTCATTAAACCGGACATGCATCATACTTGATTGTGCATCATGCCATGTTCATGTCGTGGTTGTTTACTATGTTGTTTGCTTCTTTCCGGTGTTGCTTCTTCGGGTTGGTTCCGATAACGTCGTGTGTGTGAGGATCCGGTCGACTGCGTCCGTTTGACTTCTTCTTGGACTCGTTCTTCTTCCTTGCGGGATTTCAGGCAAGATGACCATACCCTCGAAATCACTTCTATCTTTGCTTGCTAGTTGCTCGCTCTATTGCTATGCCTATGCTACGATACCTACCACATGCTTTTTCATGCCTCCCATATTGCCATGTCAAGTCTCTAACCCACCTTGTCCTAGCAAACCGTTGTTTGGCTATGTTACCGCTTTGCTCAGCCCCTCTTATAGCGTTGTTAGTTGCAGGTGAAGATTGGAGCTTGTTCCATGTTGGAACATGGATATTTTGTTGGGATATCACAATATCTCTTATTTAATTAATGCATCTATATACTTGGTAAAGGGTGGAAGGCTCGGCCTTATGCCTGGTGTTTTGTTCCACTCTTGCTGCCCTAGTTTCCGTCTTATCGGTGTTATGTTCTCGGATTTTGTGTTCCTTACGCGGTTGGGTTATAATGGGAACCCCTTGACAGTTCGCCTTGAATAAAACTCCTCCAGCAATGCCCAACATTTGTTTTACCATTCGCCACCTAGCCTTTTCTTTTCCCTTGGGTGTCCCGCTCCTGAGGGTCATCATTATTATTTTACCCCCCCCCGGGCCAGTGCTCCTCTGAGTGTTGGTCCAAACTAGAACCCTGTGCAGCGCCCCCTCGGGGAAACTCGAGGTTTGGTTTTAGTTGTATGTAGAGCTCATCTGAGTGTGCCCTGAGAACGAGATATGTGTAGCTCCTATCGGGATTTGTCGGCACATTCGGGCAGTGTTGATGGACTTGTTTTACCATTGTCGAAATGTCTTGTAACCTAGATGCCGAGTCTGATCGGAATGTCTTGAGAGAAGGAATATCCTTTGTTGACCATGAGAGCTTGTGATGGGCTAAGTTGGGACACCCCTGCAGGGTTTGAACTTTCGAAAGTTGTGCCCGCGGTTATGGGAAGATGGGAATTTGTTAACGTCCGGTTGTAGAAAACCTGAAGTTGACCTTAATTAAAATGCATCAACCGCGTGTGTAACCGTGATGGTCTCTTCTCGGTGGAGTCCGAGAAGTGAACACGGTGTTGGAGTTATGTTTGACGTAGGTTGTTCTAGGATCACTTCTTGATCATAGTTGTTCGACCGTGCTTTTTCCTTCTCTTCTCGCTCTCATTTGCGTATGTTAGCCACCATGTATGCTAGTCGCTTGCTGCAGCTCCACCTCATACCTTTTACCTTACCCGTAAGCTTAAATAGTCTTGATCGCGAGGGTGTAAGATTGCTGAGTCCCCGTGACTCACAGATACTTCCAAAACTAGTTTGCAGGTGCCGACGTTACCGAGCAGGTGACGCAACCAAGCTCAAGGAGGAGCTCGATGAAGATCTCATTCTTTGTGTTGTTCCATTTCCAGTTAATCAGTAGTGGAGCCCAGTTGGGGTCGATCGGGGATCTGTGTAGCTTTTGGGGTAGTCTTCTTTTATTTTGGTTCCGTAGTCGGACCTTGTTTGTATCTGGATGATGTAATGCTTTATTCATGTATTTGTGTGAAGTGGCGATTGTAAGCCAACTATGTATCTTTTTCCCTTATGTATTACATGGGTAGTGTGAAGATTACCTCACTTGCGACATTGATTTCAATGCGGTTATGCCTCTAAGTCGTGCTTCGACACGTGGGAGATATAGCCGCATTGAGTGCGTTACAGGTAACATATAACTACGCGTCATGAACCTCGCTCCATGTAGGGACTTTATGGTTTCCGAGGCAGGTGCCACACCAAAGTTGTGCAAAGATATTCAAACATCATAAAACACCTATTTGGGCCACATGCAGGCGGTGGTTGCCCTATAGGACACTCACTCGCGTGCGACACTTCCATCTGTGGGCCCTTGAGGTCGTCCTCCATCACTTTGACCCAATGAGAGAGGTTAATTTGACCAACAAGGAGGATTCTTTTTGGTTTGTGTTACAGTAGGAGTATATAGTACGTGTCAAAGAGGGGGGAGGGGACCGACACATACTACGCATCATGAACCTCGCTCTGTGTGGGGACTTTTTGATTTCTGAGGCAGGTGCCACATCAAAGTTGTGCATTGGGCATTCAAATATCTCACAAACACCTCTTTGGGCCACATGTAGACGGTGGTTGTCCTATAGGACACTCACTCGCGTGCGACGCTTCCCTCCGTGGGCCTGTGAGGTCATCGTCCATCACTTTGACCCAATGAGAGAGGTTAATTTGATGAACAAGGATGATTCTTTCCAGGTTGTGTTATGGTAGGAGTATATAGTATGCGTCGAAGAGGGGGAGGGGACCAACATATACTATGTGTCATGAACCTTGTTCTGTGTGTGGACATTACGGTTTCTGAGGCAGGTGCCACATCAAAGTTGTGTGCACTAGGTATTCAAATATCATAACCACACACCTCCATACAACTGTTTGGCCCACATACAAGCGATGGCAGTTGCCCTCTAGCACACACTCACACGGTTATCGGTAATGCTTCCATCTGTGGGCCCACTTGGTCCATCACTTTGTCCGACAATGAGAGAGGTTAATTTGACTTAGGAGGGGATTAATTTTTGGTTTATATTATGGTATAGGTCATGTTGTGAGATTACATAATATACTTTGAGCGCATGTGTATGCATGAATCCCTCCCACTGGATCAAAGTGGGAGGGGGATGAGCACATGACGCGTCATGAACCTCGCTTTGTGTGGGGACTATGCGATTTTTGATGCATGCGCCACATCAATGTTGTGCATTGGGTATTCAAACATATGCATTCATCACACACATCCATACATATGGACACATGCATTGATGTAGGGTGGAACCCTAGCTGTCCGATCTTTCACGAAAGGAGAAGATCCCAACGAGGAACACGAAGAACACGAGGGGAAACATGAGGGAAAACATGAGAGAAACACTCAAACCAACGAGATTAGGTCACATATATGCTAGATCCTCGAAACACAAAGAGATACACGATCTGAATCCAACAAAGGATGATACAAGTGGTAACTAGTTCATCTCCATGAGGAGGTCTTGAGGGGTCTTCCCATGAAGGGGTATTGAATCCAAGGTGGATCTTCTCCAAAGAGGTAATGGTCCCTCGCAATGGAGTAGATCCGGATGGTTGAGAGAAGCTATATCTCACATATGAGCTAACACAACGCTAACCCTAGAAAGAGGGAGGAGTATATATAGTCTAGGTGGGCAAAGGGGTACATGGGCCTCGGCCCTTCACTGTGTGCAGACAGGCGGAGCCGGATGTCCGGTCATCGGCCGGATGTCTGGGCCTTCGTGAGGAGCCAGATGTCCGAGCTTGCAGGCCGGATGTCCGGGCTTGCAGACCGGATGTCCGGGCTCGCGAGGCTGGTCTCGGTGCCCTCTGGATAGCCTGCGCCAGATTTCTAGGCAAGTGCCGGATGTCTGGCCCATCGCGGGGTGCCGGATGTCCGAGGGTCTGCCGGATGTCCTGCCGATGTAGAGTCGTCTGGCGTCCGTCTCTCTCTGGACTTCTTCTGGTTGGTGGCGCCGGATGTCTGGGCACCTACCGGATGTCCGGCCGTTGTAGCTCCGTGGCGACTCCACTTGAGGCACTTCTTGATCCACTTCCATGTGGACTTGTCCTATGCTTCGAGCATCTCCATGGTTGTCTCCTCGATTCTTGAGCACACATAGTGTCTTTGCATTAGGTAGCAACCATGTCTCGCACGAGTGGAAAGGGGAAGCATTTAGGTACGGGTGCACCTTGTGTCCAGTGGCGTATGTTTGATGTCTCGTCATATATCCACTTGGGGCTTGGGGAGTAGTCGTAGTGTACATGGGGATGATCGTAGGATGCTCCGCATCATCTCCCCTCCCTTGGGAAAGATCCGACCTCGGATTGAAAACCTCATCACCATGGAAACGGTTGTCGTGGACGGACTTGTAGTTGGACGAAGAGGAAGACATGGCGCAATCCAAGTACTCCAAGGTGTCGCCGGAGTGGTATACATGCAAAAAGAGCAAACACAAACGACACTCGGAAATACAATGGGTAGCGCACACAAAGTGTCCATCATGTAAGAATGAGTCCATGTGGCAAGATTGGACGTGACAAAGCGCATGAAGCTTATCAAGATGATACAGAAGGATATGCAAAGTGTTCATGGGAGCAAACACATTCATTGTGCACACAAATGTGTTGTTAATGTGATCAATGTAACCATTGTGCAAAATGATGTCATAATGGGATGGTGTATCAAATGCATGAACATGGTAATTGGTGCTCAATGTGAGTATGTGATCATGCAATTGATGGTAGGCAATGCGATCATGATGTATGAATATGCCATCAAGGAATATCACAACAAATTTGCTAAGGAGGTGCACAAGCTCATATATCATGGAAGATAAGGTAATACAAGATGTAACAAGGCAATCATAATGTGAGTCAATCCATGCATAAGATGCAAATTTGTTATGGATGGTGTTGTACCATAGCTCGATATCGTGGTAGAAGTGTTGGTCCAGTGGTGCATCCACTAAGTCCGGGCACTCCTCAACTTGAAGGTCCATAGGATCCATCTCCAACGTCGGTCCTCCATCCAATATATGTATCATGTAGACAAGAAGAAGGAAACAACAATGAATGTATGGCCCATCCAATATGCGTATTTGAGAATGGCTCAAAGGGAATGAGTTCACCTTTATGAGGATGTAGAAAATGTTGGTGTTGCGCATCATGTATGCCTTCATATGACCAAGGTGTTTCATGACGGTGCCACCTTGTGAATCCTTCAAAATGAAAGAACATTACAAACACTCGGAAAAACAAAATGAGGTTAGCGAAAATGCAAAATCAAACATTTGTGTGGTGAAATACCCAACAAGTGTTTTCATCATTCTTATCATAAGAAAGTACAATATGTGACATGGTATGAAAGCATATGATGCGACTACAACCAAAGACATTAGGCTCAAGTAAACAAGCAAGCTTCACAAGTAATATGCCCAAGTATCCAAGATAGATAAGCATAGCATGGATGCACTCAGTATAATGGCATATGAGAGGTGTACTATGGAGACAAGAGACAATGATCAAGACAAATCAAGTGAGAGGCATGAACATATATGTCATCAACCCAAGAAAGCGAGTAAGAATGGAACATGGGTGATGTGATAAAGTAAGCAATCATAGTGATCAAGTCGAGAAAGCAAGTAGTGCAAAGATGAAACATACTAGAAGGAATCATGGCAAGCATGTCATGTGTGCAAATAGTGGTGATGAATAATGCACATGACATACCACAAGCATGAAAGCAAGATATGAGCAAAATATCATCAATGTATTGGCAAGAGGTTGTATGTAAGTAGAAATGGGACATACTGACTCTCCCAAAACAACAAGCATCAATAGCATGTGGCACATTGTAAACATGGCAATAGCAATAAGTATCTCCACCAAGCATGCAAATACACATAGTAGTAAAATGGTGGCTCATGGGTAAATACACACAAGGGTCACAATTGCATGGCAAAGACATAGAAATAGGCATAACATGCAAAGTGAACATGATATAATGGGCATAAGGTGAGAAATGGTAAATAGCCCAAAGCCGTGTGAGAGCCAAGTAAAAGGAATGCACGAAGTCGTTGCGCGAAGAGGATGGTAGTAAGAATAGTCCACGGGATCCGAAATCGTCGATGCTCTCAAGAGCTCGTTTCGTCAACTCTTGGGATTGAGAGGTTGACGAGTATACATGAGTACCTACACAAAACAAATACAAAGGGAAAATTGTGTGTGTGTGTGTGTGGTATATGTACACATCATCCATCATGATGTGCATGTGCATGTGTTGGTTAGCACAAAATAGCCAATGCTCAAATAAATGAGACACGTGATATCGAAACATGTCATCCATCATGAGAGGTTTGTTATTATGTATAGCATAATGGAGACTCAAATTGTGTAATGCATCATGAGAAATATGTAGAGCATTGTTATTCGTGGAATGCATATGGCGCACGAAATTATGGAAATCATGCAAAGTATGGAAGGCCTCAAAATCTCCTAATATGTATGAGGAAACTATGGGGGTCTCCTCATGAGCATGAGTGGAAACATCACATGAAGAATATTGACAACATCCAAAACAATGCATATTTGGAACAATGCGATCATGGCATGGCATAGTAGATGAATTGCACAAATCATGTAAAGGAAGCATAGCAATATCATCGCATGAAAAACAAAAGCCAATGACCATCATCTCGTCATCTATGCCATAAGTGCAAATGGGATTTATTTTAATGGGGCATGCATAGTTACTATGTCGAGATTGAAATGATGCAATATGGGAGATCTCACTCATAGCATATGACAATTTAATGGATTGTCAAACATGAAGTGACCAATAGAATTTTCACATGATATCCTATGGAGCATAGCATCACAACTAGGCAACTCAACATGCTCATCATCATATTCATCATAAATGGGTGGCATATTTAAGCATGTAGAAGACATAGTATGTGGTGAATTCGTAAGGTGATCATCATCATGCAAGCAACCATTTGCAAGATAGTCCACTAGTGGGACAAGAGAATCACCATCATCTATGTTACCTTTGGAGCATCGCTCATGTGTTGTAGGTGAGGTGTTGAAGATCCACTCGTTGTCATCTTCATCTTGATGGAACCATGTGGGGGTGCATCTTCTTCCACCATGGCCATCGTTGTCTCCATTGGAGGTATGGACTCATCGAGGATAGACGTGTCGTCATGTAGGAGACCTAGCACCAAACAAGAAAACACACTTGGAGTAGAGGTTAAGTCGTTAGAAATCAAAGTGGCCTCACATGCCGTCTCAACTACCTCACTCACTAAGTGTTGTGGCTCACTCACTCCCTCTTGGATGCTCTCACTTGTATGGTTGGCGGAGTCACTCAAATGGCTATCAACCTCACATAGGATATGTGGCATGCTCTCATGTATGGGGCTAGTGGTGGTCACACTCATCCTCCCATAGTAATGCACTCAATGTCATATATGGTGGGGTCACTCATCTCACTCATGGGGTGGTGGCTCTCCTCACATGGCAATTGGGGCATCTCATCATATGTGGGTGTCAGAGAGATGTTGGTGCAAATGTCTCCATGCTCAACTCCTATCGCCACCATGGTTGAAGGGATAGTCCCATGCTCAACCTCCTCATCCATAACGCCTCCAAAGATGAATGCCGTAGGATGTGGCAAAACATCACTCTCCTCCGAGACCAAAGATAATGTCTTATGTGTGGTCTCGTAGCTTGACTCGGAGTATGAGTCCAATATGGGCGTCGTCTTCGTGTTGTTGAAGAGGTTCATGCTCGTCGCCGTGGTCGAAGGGGATGGCCCTTGCTTGACCGTCTTGTCGCCATCTTTTTGTTGGAGGCCCATATGATGTGGCACCTCATAGCTCGTCTCCATGACCGAAGGGAAATTCCCATGCTCGGCCATCTTCCTTGAGGGGCATCCGAAGATGGAAGTGTCGCCCTCGCTTGTAGGTGGTCGCCTTGGACTTGATGAAGTCAATGTAGGCGCACTCGTGGGAAGTAGGCGAAGATGCCGTACGTCCAAAGGCAATGATGCCTTGATAACACTTGGCGAAGATGCCGATTTGGTGGTGGTAGTAGTCCTAGCGTCCTCTTGGTGGTGCTTGTCTCGCGGTCTTCGCTTGTGATCATGAAGTTTTGGCCGTAGCTTGATGTAGATCTTGTTGGGACTTGTAAGTTTGCACGTGTCGAGCATCTTCATGTTGATGGTGTCGTTGTCATGCTTGAGCTCATAGTAGATGTCGTTCGTCTCGTCGTGCACATGATGCTTGGAGTTGACTTGCCCTTCATGACGATGTGGATCATGAATGTGATGATGGTCGCCATGTAGATGTCGACGGTGACGAATTGTTCTTGCATCGCTTGGGCGCTCCGAGACGGTGACGAATTGTTCTTGCATCGCTTGGGCGCTCCGAAGATGACCGACTTGCTCGTCATCGCCTTGAGGATGATGAAGGGGAAGAATGTTTGATCAACAAGGTCCGAATCTCCTCTATCCTTGCATCTTCCTCCTCCTTTTGTGCGGAAAGCTTGTTGTCAATGTAGTCCCTTTTCCTTGCTTCAGAGTGATGAATGTCGATGGAAAGGTTCTCGATGCACTCTCGCAAGGTAGAATGTGCGCCTTGCATTTGTTGTTGTAGGCCGAAGATGGACGCTTTGGTGATGTAGTTGTTCACGCCGTCGTTGTCGTGGAAGACCAGAGATGAAATGCCTTGCCTATCCATCACAAGACTCGAGAAAATATGAGTGGAAGAAAGGAGAGAACTATACCAAATGTACCTTGACCGATGTTGAAAATGGATCGATGGTCACTTAATGATGTAATAAGGAAATAGCACAATTGGTACCGATCTCGTCAATTTCTCACACCTACACAAATAAGTCTTATGGTGGAGCTCGGTGAGGATAGTGGCACAAAAATTTGATGCAAAATGTTACCAAGAGTTAATAATGTTGAAGGAGATTCACAAATTTGCAAGTGAAACAAGTAGACCAATAGCAATGAATGGCAAACCGAAACACACACACAGATAGATAAATGGGCTTGTGCAACCAAGGAATGAGCACAAAATGTGGAATCCACGGAAAACGCTCATGTTGCACAACTCAAGAGAGACGCTAGCACGATTGCTCAATAGGCGGATACGACACTTGTGCACAACCTATAAGATGCAAATGTATCAACTTTCTATCACAAGTATGATATGTATGTATGGTTCCCGGTGTTTCGCACATGATGACCCAAGATGATCAATATGGTAGTATGATATGCAATGTGTCGATGCTATGGCACTTGCTTACAAGCTTCTTTGCTCTCTTTTTCTTTGCTTAAAAGTTTATGCTCTTTTTTGTATGGCCACTCATGCGAACTACACAAACCAAGATAGTAATTGTGTATATACGGGAACAATCTTGTGACACAAGAGATGATATGATTATACCAAGATGGTATGGTATGTATGTATGCAACGGAAGGTACAGATCACTAATGTGCACAAGTAACATTGCCGGCAATACTCAAAGACTAGTCTCGATAGGAAAGTGGCGCAAAATGGGCTAGGGGTTATCAATGCAATGGCAAGGGAATATACAATGGAGGGATACCACGATACCAAGATGATATGGAGGTTACCGTCCGTGGCGATGATGAGTGGCGGTGTTCTTCATGTAGATACAAAGATGATGTAGACCCATCCCTAATTAGCTAACGCACCTTAGGAAACAGAAAAACCACGAACTCAAAATCTCAAATGTCAAATGTCAAACGGTGGTAGCGGAGAGCGGTGGTGGTTTCGCGAAAGCTCAAAGGGATTACGGAAATGCAATGATGGGTTTTGGAGTAAGCAATGCGGAAGTTATGGTGGTGGTTGATGAAGAAGCAATCGTCCCTAAGTAGCCGAAACACCTTAGGAGACTCAAGTCACAACTCAAATAACCACTAGTGCTAAGGGTAACAAAATGGGTTAGGTTGCGGAAGTCGGTGGTGGTTATGCAGATGATATGGTGGGAGTCCTAGGCAAAGATGCCAAAATTCCAAAACTTTGATGGAGTCAAATGTTGTTGAAACCTATCTAGAGGGATAGAGGATGTCAATAGCTACTCAACGAGCTAAAGAACGCGAAAATCAGACTCCGGATGTGAAAGTTATGGGCAAAACGGTGAAACACAGGAGGCTGAATTGCCAGGGGTCGGAAATCCAGGATGGGGGCCGGATGTCCGGGGGCTGATGTTCAGAACCGTGTGGATTTTGTGCTCCCGGAGCCGGATGTCCGGCCCGATGGCCCGGATGTCTGGCTTGAGGCCCGCATGTTCGGCCCGACGATTCTAGATCTCGTTTGGGGCAGAAATTTTTGAATTGGGGGCGGAAATTGATGATTTCGGGGGCAAAAATTTGATGGATTTCGTGGATGGAAGGTGGGGAAACTTGGGGAGATCCTAGATCAACTCAAAGCCAAGCAAATCCATAGATCAAAATCAACAAAACATCATCAAATAAACAAATCACAAAAAAAATCGGGGGGCTATTTTTGTGGGAAATTTTCCAATTAGGGACAAAATCAACAAAATAAGGCTAGAAAACAAAAGGGTAGGGGCTCCAAATTCGTGATCAACCTTGCTCTGTTCCAAGATGATGTAGGGTGGAACTAGATGCCGATCTTTCACAAAAGGAGCGGATCCCAACGAGGAACACGAAGAACACGAGGGGAAAACACGAGGGAAAACACGAGAGAAACACTCAAACTAACGAGATTAGGTCACACATATGGTAGATCCTCGAAACACAAAGAGATACACGATCCGAATCCAACAAAGGACGATACAAGTGGTAACTAGTTCATCTCCGTGAGGAGGTCTTGAGGGGTCTTCCCATGAAGGGGTCTTGAATCCAAGGTGGATCTTCTCCGAAGAGGTAACGGTCCCTCGCAATGGAGTAGATCCGAATGGATGAGCGAAGCTCTATCTCACATATGAGCTAACACAACACTAACCCTAGAAAGAGGGAGGAGGAGGAGTATATATAGTCTAGGTGGGCGAAGGGGTACATGGGCCTCGGCCCTTCACTGTGCGCACACAGGCGGAGCCGGATGTCTGGGCGTCGGGCCGGACGTCCGGGCCTTCGTGAGGAGCCAGATGTCCGGGCTTGCAGGCCGGATGTCTGGGCTGGCGCGGCGCCGGATTTTTGGGCAGGTGCCGGATGTCGGGCCCGTTGCGAGGCGCTGGATGTCCGGGGGTCGGCCGGATGTCCGGCCGCTATAGAGTCGCCTGGCATCCGTCTCTCTCTGGACTTCTTCTGGTTGGTGGCGCCGGATGTCCGGCCGCTATAGCTCTGCGGCGAATCCACTTGAGGCACTTCTTGATCCACTTCCTTGTGGACTTGTCTTATGCTTCGAGCATCTCCATGGTTGTCTCCTCGGTTCCTGAGCACACGTAGTGTCTTTGCATTAGGTAGAAACCATGTCTCGCACGAGTGGAAAGGGGAAGCATTTAGGAACGGGTTCACCTTGTGTCGAGTGGCGTATGTTTGAGGTCTCGTCATATATCCACTTGGGGCTTGGGGAGTAGTCGTAGTGTACATGGGGATGATCGTAGGATGCTCCGCATCATAGATCCAATGGTTATCTTCAAACACTCTCCCTCTCTTGGTTCTCGGTGACAAGACTTTATATTCATGGGCCAGCATGTACATCCATTACTTCAACCGACAATGAGAGAGGTTGCCAGGGTGTATTCTTCTTCTTTTGGTTCATGTTATTGTATACACTACAAAAAACCACTTTTGTGATGATACATGTTTGTCACAGTAGGTCACTCTTTTTGTCATGCATGTACATCCATGACGATTTTATGATAGAATCAAGATAGTCATACCTGTGTTGTCGTAGAAGTGTTCCATGACAATACCAAAATTATCATCACGGAGGTGTCCACTTCCATGATGATAAATAGCGTGTCATGGAAGTGCTTTCGTCAAGGGTAACCGACACGTGGCATCCACCGTAACAGGTCGTCGTTAAGCTATCGGGTTCAGGTTTGGATCCGATAACCCATTAACAGCCCAGACCAATGGGGATTTTCCACATGTAAAATCATCATTGACTGGAGGAAACACGTGTCGGCTCCTCGGAGGGCCAAATGTCGTCTGTCCAATGGAGGAGATGTGCCTATGATACGTCGAGACGTGGCAGGGCCCAATAGAGGCCCATATAGATTAAAAAGGCCGGCCCAGTTAAAGTCCCATAGTATTTACTCAGTTACTAGTGGGCCAGCCCACTAATGACCTGTTTAAACATGGCCCATTTACGGCCCAGAGCCAGATCTGGCCCGTTAATTGTTCGCCGAATATTTGGGCCCAATTACGGCCTAGTGACATTTCGGCCTGTTAGAGGCCCGATGTAGAGATGGGCCCATTTCAGCCCGGTGTGTCTTTCGGACTCGGAATGGCCCGTGCTTCCCATGGGCCACATATGGTCCAGCGCGACATTCGGCCCTTCAACGGCCCGTGATCAAGGTGGCAACAGTTCAGCCCAATGTGACTTTGGGCCTGTTAAAGGCTTGTCATATAATTCAGCCCGTTGATGCCTCTACTAAGCTTTTGGCCTCATAAAGGCCCATTGTCGGTGCAACAAACCCTGGGTCTGTTGCCTAGGCTGTGCACAGGCACGGGAACAAGATTGAAGCACCAGCCTATGTCAGAGAACAAGGGACTAGAGATTCGAAGGACCGACATATAGATCAAAAGGACCAGGATCGAGCTAGAGAAGCAAGAGACCATTGAGAGAAGGGCCTCCATTGTCGGGCAGGCGAGCCGGGCGAAGGGAGAGGCCACCCCAGGAAGAAAACATCCAAGACGTCTCGGCAGGGCCTGCCGGGACTCACGGAGGCGAACCCACCTCACCAACCACTCCGCCATGACCCACATCGTCAATCAGTGCGTTGTCAAGCCCTAGAGTGACTAAGTGGCAGCCATTTGCCACATGGCAGCCTCTCCCTATAGGAAAACCTGCAGATGACACCCATCCTACGACGTGTCGAGCGAGCAGGTGTGGAGCTGGCAAGATGGCCCGGCAAACCCTGCCGGGTAACCAACAATGTGACGTTGAGCGGTGCATTTAATGCACCGTATAGCCCGCAGAGTTAGGTATGATAGCACTGTTTGCAATCTTATCAGTGCATAATGACCATTTTTCCATTGTGGTAACTCCTTGATCTATAAAAGGAGGCCCATGGCAACCGTTAAAGGGGTTAGAAGATTGGATAACTCACACCCCCATACGCATGTAGCCATTGCCGCCCTGAGGCAACCCCTGTCGGGCAAGTGTACTACGCTCCACCACTACTTTTCCACCATCAACCCACTAAAGCAGGAGTAGGGTTTTATGCCTCACGGTGGCCCAAACCTAGGTAAAATTGCCTGCGTGATCTCTACCATGCTTCCCCATGCTCGTCTGCTCTTTCTGCAACACAACGCCCCCTGCCGAACCAGCAAGGGGCCTCCTGGTCCCATAGGTGGTCGTGATTTCTCGCGACATCTTTGGCGCGCCAGGTAGGGGGATCGCTTGCGTGAACCTGAAGGTGTGAGCAGCGCGTCATCTTCATCACCATCTTCATCTTCGACGGCGCCTTCGACCATGGCACCCAAGAAGAAACTTGGTTCTTCGGCTCATCCATCCACCTCGAAGGCTCCGCCGCCCGCGGCCTCTAACGCTGCGGGGGGTGCGGAGACACGCGAGGACGCAAACGCTGCTGGGGATGTGGTCAGAGCAGGTGGTGCCGTCACCACTTCCCCCGCGGCCGACGCAGGAGCAGGAGACATCAGAGGAGCAGCATCACCAACACCCCGACGGCCATGCTCCCCAAGGTATGGGCGACGGGGCTACTCCATCTCCGCCCCTCTCTCCCACCGACGGGCACAACTTCAGTAACACCGTGCGGACCGGGGCGAATTGCCGCCCTCCGGCCGCACCCACCACGGGTGCGACCGCAGCGCATGCACCTCCCCCGGGACGGGTCGACCAAGCCGCTGCGCCTGACGGGGCCGCTGGCCCTCGAGTGCCTTCGCCAAACCACATCCAGGTGCTCGCCCCACAGCATTAGCGGAGGTGCAGTGCTGCTGCCACTGGCACTGTCAGGAGCTGAGTGACGGTGCGATCGACATCATCATCATCCATGCCAAGTACAGCTTCAGAGGCCATGGCATGGGCTCAACTGCTGCTGAGGTTTCCGCCAGCGGCCGAGCAGATGGAAGAATGGCATGCCACCATCCAAAGTCTGCTTGGTTTCGTCGAAGCTGGGGGCTCACGGCGAGCTGGCCCGCCACGGCCTCCCCAAGTGATAGCAATGGCTCGTGCTGCTGACCGTACGGAAGGGGCCATCCCCACGGTGCAGTCCCCACCACGACAGCCAGCACGAGCGCAGCAGAACCAAGACCCTGACGATGTCCCGATGGCCTCTTCTGACCCTCGAGCACGTCCAAGCCAACGATGAGCCCCGGATGATAGGCGGAGAGGAGACATGCGCGTCATTGTCGAGCAACGCTACGACGACCTCCACCGGACCGATGGGTGCGATGGCCCTACGTCGACGAGCCCGCGCTAAGTGTTGGCGGGTGCCTACCTTTCGAGGTTGGCTGCCCCGCCTTTACACATGAGCTATGGCAAGTCTGTTGGCCGTCCGTTCGCACGTTCAAGCCAGAGATACTTGAAAAGTACGATGGGAGGCTGAACCCGGTAGAGTTCCTGAGCATCTACACCATCGCTGTTCAAGCTGCCGGGAGAAGAGATGAGAAAGTGTTCGCCAACTACTTCCCTTTGGCTCTCAAGTCCAATGTGAGGTCTTGGCTGATGCACCTACCAGAGAACTTCATTTCATCGTGGGCTGACCTGTGCCACGAGTTCATTAGCGCCTTCACTGGCGGCCATCAAGAGCCAAGCCGACCTAGTGACTTGCAGCTTCTCCAGCAGAAGGAAGGAGAAACCCTCTGTAAGTATTTACAGAGATTCAACAAAGTTCATAGAAACATCCCAAATATCCATCGAGTAGCTGTGATAGCTGCCTTCCAGTCCAATGTGCACAACCGCTGGATCTGTTCCAAGATGAACGTACGGTTGCCCAAGACTGTGAAGGAGCTCTACACATTGGTGGATAAGTGTGCTCGGATGGAGTAGGGAAGGAAGTTTCCCGGAGAGGAAGATTGCACCAATGTTGATTCATAAGATGATGATGAATCAACCAGCCAGAAGAAGAGCAAGAAGCGCAGGGATAAGGCAGTGATGACTATTGAAGGATCGGGTACGCCTAGTACTAGCAAGAAGGCCAAAGCTGAGGCCCCCAGCAAGGAAGCTGACATGTGCGCTGACTGCCGAGAAGCCACGTTGCCGAGAAAGCCGGGAAAGATGATGGGTCGTACTGCTAGATTAATTGGACCAAGGGCACGGCCTCCAAGAGTGTTATCAGGTTGAGCAGCTCGTCAAGAGACATAGAGCAGAGTATGAGAAGCGTGACAAGGAAAAGGGTCAGAATGTTGTTGGCGGTAAGGGCCAGGGTGGTGAAGTAAACCGCCCCGGCAAACCCTTTCGGAACAAAGGAAGACCCGCCAGAGGTCAAGAGAAGGAAGCATGTGGTGATGAGAGTGATGGAGGGGATGAAGAGGAAACTAGTGAGCAAGAGTTTCGGAAGGCCACCGACGCCATGTGCATTGATGGAGGTGCATCCCTGCACACCTCTCATCGCCAACTGGAGCGGTGGGCTGCTACCTCTTGAGCACTGCGTTGGTTTTCCCCCAAGAGGAAGGGATGATGCAGCAAAGTAGCGTAAGTATTTCCCTCAGTTTTGAGAACCAAGGTATCAATCTAGTAGGAGGCTACGCGCGAGTCCCTCGCACCTGCACAAAACAAATAAATCCTCGCAACCAACGTGATAAGGGGTTGTCAATCCCTACACGGCCACTTACGAGAGTGAGATCTGATAGATATGATAAGATAATATTTTTGGTATTTTTATGATAAAGATGCAAACTAAAATAAAAGCAAAGTAAAAAGCAAAGGAAATAACTAAGTATTGGAAGATTAATATGATGAAGATAGACCCGGGGGACATAGGTTTCACTAGTGGCTTCTCTCAAGAGCATAAGTATTTTACGGTGGGTGAACGAATTACTGTTGAGCAATTGATAGAATTGAGCATAGTTATGAGAATATCTAGGTATGATCATGTATATAGGCATCATGTCCGAGACAAGTAGACCGACTCCTGCCTGCATCTACTACTATTACTCCACTCATTGACCGCTATCCAGCATGCATCTAGAGTATTAAGTTCATGAAAACAGAGTAACACCTTAAGCAAGATGACATGATGTAGAGGAATAAACTCATGCAATATGATGAAAACCCCATCTTGTCATCCTCGATGGCAACAATACAATACGTGCCTTGCTGCCCCTACTGTCACTGGGAAAGGACACCGCAAGATTGAACCCAAAGCTAAGCACTTCTCCCATTGCAAGAAAGATCAATCTAGTAGGCCAAACCAAACTGATAATTCGAAGAGACTTGCAAAGATAACCAATCATACATAAAAGAATTCAGAGAAGATTCAAATATTGTTCATAGATAGACTTGATCATAAACCCACAATTCATCGGTCTCAACAAACACACTGCAAAAAGAAGATTACATCGGATAGATCTCCACAAGAGAGGGGGAGAACATTGTACTGAGATCCAAAAAGAGAGAAGAAGCCATCTAGCTTATAACTATTGACCCATAGGCGTGAGGTGAACTACTCACACTTCATCGGAGGGGCTATGGTGTTGATGTAGAAGCCCTCCATGATGGATACCCCCTCCGGCGGAGCTCCAGAACAGGCCCCAATATGGGATCTCATGGATACAGAAAGTTGCGGCAGTGGAATTAGGGTTTTGGCTCCGTATCTGATCGTTTGGGGGTACGTAGGTATATATAGGAGGAAGGAGTACGTCGGTGGAGCAACAGGGGGCCCACGAGGGTGGAGGGCACGCCTTGGGGGGTAGGCGCGCCCCCTACCTCGTGGCCTCCTCCTTTGTTTCTTGACATAGGGTCCAAGTCTCCTGCATCATGTTCGGTGAGAAAATCACGTTCCCGAAGGTTTCATTCCGTTTGGACTCCGTTTGATATTCCTTTTCTTCGAAACCCTAAAATAGGGAAAACAACAATTCTGGGCTGGGCCTCCGGTTAATAGGTTAGTCCCAAAAATAATATAAAAGTGGATAATAAAGCCCAATAATGTCCAAAACAGTAGATAATATAGCATGGAGCAATCAAAAATTATAGATACGTTGGAGACGTATCAAGCATCCCCAAGCTTAATTCCTGCTCGTCCTCGAGTAGGTAAATGATAAAAACAGAATTTTTGATGCGGAGTGCTACTTGGCATAATTTTAATGTAATTCTTCTTAATTGTGTTATGAATATTCAGATCCGAAAGATTCAAGATAAAAGTTCATACTGACATAAAATAATAATACTTCAAGCATACTAACTAAGCAATTATGTCCTCTCAAAATAACATGGCCAAAGAAAGTTCATCCCTACAAAATCATATAGTTTAGTCATGCTCCATTTTCGTCACACAAGAATGCTCTCATCATGCACAACCCCGATGACAAGCCAAACAATTGTTTCATACTTTCACGCAATATATGAGCGCGAGCCATGGATATAGCACTATGGGTGGAATAGAATATGATGGGGGTTATGTGGATAAGACAAAAAAGGATAAAGTCTCACATCAACGAGGCTAATCAATGGGCTATGGAGATGCCCATCGATTGATGTTAATGCAAGGAGTAGGGATTGCCATGCAACGGATGCACTAGAGCTATAAAATGTATGAAAGCTCAACAAAAGAAACTAAGTGGGTGTGCATCCAACTTGCTTGCTCATGAAACCTAGGGCACTTGAGGAGGCCCACTGTTGGAATATACAAGCCAAGTTCTATAATGAAAATTTCCCACTAGTATATGAAAATGACAAAACAAAAGACTATCTATCATGAAGATTATGGTGCTACTTTGAAGCACAAGTGTGGCAAAGGATAGTAGCATTGTCCCTTTTATATTTTTTTTATTTGGCCTTCCTTTTTTGGCCTTTCTCTTTTTTTTCTTTTTAGGACAATGCTCTATGAATGATGGTCATCACACTTCTATTTATTTACAACTCAAGAATTACAACTCGATACTTAGAACAAGATATGACTCTATATGAATGCCTCCGGCGGTGTACCGGGATATGCAATGATCCAAGAGTGACATGTATGAAGGAAATATGAACGGTGGCTTTTCCACAAATACTATGTCAACTACATGATCATGCTAAGCAATATGACAATGATGAATGTGTCATGATAAACGGAATGGTGGAAAGTTGCATGGCAATATATCTCGGAATGGCTATGGAAATGACATAATAGGTAGGTATGGTGGCTGTTTTGAGGAAGATATAAGGAGGTTTATGTGTGAAAGAGCATATCATATCACGGGGTTTGGATGCACCGGCGAAGTTTGCACCAACTCTCAATATGAGGAAGGGCAATGCACGGTACCAAAGAGGCTAGCAATGATGGAAGGGTGAGAGTGCGTATAATCCATGGACTCAACATTAGTCATAAAGGACTCACATACTTATTACAAAAATCCACAAGTCATCAAAAACCAAGCACTACACGCATGCTCCTAGGGGGATAGATTGGTAGGAGAAGACCATCGCTCATCCCCGACCGCCACTCATAAGGAAGACAATCAAATAACACCTCATGTTTCAAATTTGTTACATAACATTTACCATACGTGCATGCTACGAGACTTGCAAACTTCAACACAAGCATTTCTCAATTCACAACTACTCAACTAGAACGACTTTTATATTATTACCTCCATATCTCAAAACAATCATCAAGCATCAAACTTCTCTTAGTATTCAAAACACTCATAAGATTTTTTTTACTAATCTTGAATACCTAGCATATTGGGATTATTTAAGCAAATTACCATGCTATTTAAGACTCTCAAAATAATCTAAGTGAAGCATGAGAGATCAATAGTTTCTATAAAACAAATCCACCACCGTGCTCTAAAAGATATAAGCGAAGTACTAGAGAAAAACTATATAACTCAAAAAGATATAAGCGAAGCACATAGAGTATTCTAACAAATTCCAAATCATGTATGGCTCTCTCAAAAAGGTGTGTACAGCAAGGATGATTGTGGTACACTAAAAAGCAAAGACTCTAATCATACAAGACGCTCCAAGCAAAACATATATCATGTGGTGAATAAAAATATAGCTCCAAGTAAAGTTACCGATAGAAGTAGATGAAAAGAGGGGATGCCTTCCGGGGCATCCCCAAGCTATGGCTTTTAGGTGTCCTTAGATTATCTTGAGGGTGCCATGGGCATCCCCAAGCTTAGGCTCTTGCCACTTGTTCCATAATCCATCAAATCTTTACCCAAAACTTGAAAACTTCACAACACAAAACTTAAAGTAGAAAATCTCGTGAGCTCCGTTAGCGAAAGAAAACAAAAGACGACTTCAAGGTACTGTAATGAACTCATTCTTTATTTATATTGGTGTTAAACCTACTTTATTCCAGCTTCTCTATGGTTTATAAACTATTTTACTAGCCATAGATTCATCAAAATAAGCAAACAACACATGAAAAACAGAATTTGTCAAAAACAGAACAATCTGTGGTAATCTGTAGCTAGCGCAAGATCTGGAACCTCAAAAATTCTAAAATAAATTGCTGGACGTGAGGAATTTATCTAAATAGCACTTTCCAAATAAAAATGGCAGCAGTTCTTGTGAGCGCTAAAGTTTCTGTTTTTTACAGCAAGATATCAAGACTTTCCCCAAGTCTTCCCAACGGTTCTACATGGCACAAACACTAATTAAACACAAAAAACACAACCTAAACAGAGTCTAGATAAATTATTTATTACTAAACAGGAGCAAAAAGCAAGGAATAAAAATAAAATTGGGTTGCCTCCCAACAAGCGCTATCGTTTAACGCCCCTAGCTAGGCATAAAAAGCAAGGATAGATCTAGGTATTGCCATCTTTGGTTTTCAACTTTTTAGCGGAATCAAGCTCGAATCCGGGAGGTTCTTTACGTTTCCCTTCATATTCTGAAATTTTTAGATCTAACGAATCCAATCGCTTATTGCAAAGGGTAATCAACATATTCATGCGGTGGAGGTTCCCGCTAACGCTTTTAAGAGGTTCAAGAGACTTTTGTAAAATCTTGGTTACTTCGCAAATTTTCTCAAAAACTTGCGTTTCCTCTTGGGTATGATGAGGCCCCTTTTGTTGAGGTAGAGTTCCTACTATACCTTCTATAATTTCATGCGCAATACTGGGATCAATTTCAATAAAATTGCCTTTGGCAACAGAATCCAAAAGTTGTCTATGAGACATATTTAGTCCAACATAAAAGTTGCGAAGCAAAATTCTAAAATTCACCTCTAGGGTACAATTACGATAAGACTCCATCATTCTAAACCAAGCATCTTTTAAATTTTCTCCTTGCCTTCGTTTGAAGTGAAGAACCTCAAACTCGGGAGACAAAGGAGCAGATAACGGACTAGCCATAACGACAAGCAAAAGGAAAAGAGGCGAACGGAAAAAGAGAGGGAGGATAGAGAGAGAGAGGGCGAATAAAATGGCAAGGGTGAAGTGGGGGAGAGCAAAACGAGAGGAAAATGGCAAATAATGTAATGTGGGAGATAAGGATTGTGATGGGTACTTGGTATATTGACTTTTGCGTAGACTCCCCGGCAACGGCGCCAGAAATCCTTCTTGCTACCTCTTGAGCACTGCGTTGTTTTCCCCAAAGAGGAAGGGATGATGCAGTAAAGTAGCGTAATGTAATGCCCTCGATGCGGCTATATCTCCTACGTGTCAAAGCACGACTTAGAGGCATAACCGCATTGAAAGCAATGTCGCAAGTGAGGTAATCTTCACACAACCCATGTAATACATAAAGGAAAGAGATACATAGTTGGCTTACAATCGCCACTTCACACAGTACAATAATAAAGCATTACACCATCCAGATACAATCAAGGTCCGACTACGGAACCAAAATAAAAGAAGACTACCCCAAATGCTACACAGATCCCCGATCGTCCCAACTGGGCTCCACTACTGATCAACTAGAACGAAACAACACAAAGGACAAGACCTTCATCGAGCTCCTCCTTGAGCTTGGTTGCATC
The DNA here is from genome assembly GCF_018294505.1 of Triticum aestivum. Taxonomy (NCBI): domain Eukaryota; kingdom Viridiplantae; phylum Streptophyta; class Magnoliopsida; order Poales; family Poaceae; genus Triticum; species Triticum aestivum. Next base: position 358,386,932 of record NC_057812.1, on the reverse strand, counting down.
ATCTGCTCGGTTCAACGGCACCTGCAAGCTGGTTTTGGAAGTATCTGTGAGTCACGGGGACTCAGCAATCTCACACCCTCGTGATCAAGACTATTTAAGCTTATAGGTAGGGTAAAAGGTATGAGGTGGAGCTGCAGCAAGGGACTAGCATATTTGGTGGCTAACATACGCAAATGAGAGCGAGAAGAGAAAGCAAAGGCACGATCGATAAACTATGATCAAGAAGTGATCCTAGAACAACCTACGCCAAACATAACTCCAACACCGTGTTCATTTCCCGGACTCTGCCGAGAAGAGACCATCACGGCTACACACGCGGTTGATGCATTTTAATTAAGTTAGGGGGTTTAGGTTTTCTACAACCGGACATTAACAAATTCCCATCTGCCCATAACCACGGGCACGGCTTTCGAAAGATCAATCCCTATAGGGGTGTCCCAACTTAGCCCATCACAAGCTCTCACAGTCAACGAAGGATATTCCTTCTCCCAAGACAATCTGATCAGGCTCGGCATCCCGGTTACAAGACATCTCCACAATGGTAAAACAAGTCCAGCAAAGCCGCTCGAATGTGCTGACAAATCCCAATAGGAGCTGCACATATCTCGTTCTCAGGGCACACTCAAATGAGACTAGCTACGAGTAAAACCAACCCTCAAGTTTCCCCGAGGTGGCCCCGCAGGCAGCTCAGTTTGGACCAACACTCGGAGGAGCACTGGCCCAGGGGGGTTTAAATAAAGATGACCCTTGGGAGCGTGACACCCAAGGTAAAAGTAGGTGGTGCTGAGGCAAATGGTAAAACCAAGGTTGGGCCTTACTGGAGGAGTTTTATTCAAAGCGAACTGTCAAGGGGTTCCCATTATAACCCAACCGCGTAAGGAACGCAAAATCAAGGAACATAACACCGGTATGACGGAAACTAGGGCGGCAAGAGTGGAACAAAACACCAGGCATAAGGCCAAGCCTTCCACCCTTTACCAAGTATATATATGCATTAATTAAATAAGAGATATTGTGATATCCCAATCAAAATATCCATGTTCCAACAAGGAACAAACTCCAATCTTCACATGCAACTAACAACGCTATAAGAGGGGCTGAGCAAAGCGGTAACATAGCCAAACAATGGTTTCCTAGGACAAGGTGGGTTAGAGGCTTGGCTTAGCAATATGGGAAGCATGATATAACAAGTGGTAGGTATCGCAGTATAGGCATAGCAAAAGAGCGAGCAACTAGCAAGCAAAGATAGAAGTGATTTCGAGGGTATGGTCATCTTGCCTGAGATCCCGCAAGGAAGAAGAACGAGTCCATGAAGAAGACAAACAGATGTAGCCGAACGGATCCTCACAACGTTATCGGAACTAACCCGAAGAAGCAACACAGGAAAGAAGCAAACAACATAGTAAACAAACATCACATAAGCATGGCACAATGCGCAAACAAGTATGATGCATGTCCGGTTTAAAGAGGCATGGCATGGCAAAGGGCACAAACAAAACTACAAGTTAAGTGGAGCTCAATATGCAACGATTTGCATATTGATGAAGCACCACATCAATTATTTAGTTCTCTCTCGGTTATGCACCCAACAAAATTAAATGTTGGTTAACATGACAAGAGGTGAAGCATAACAAAACTACAACACCTAACAATTTTAATGGGGCAAGATATAACAAATAACGAATCCAGTAAAACCCCATATGCATTTAGCAAATTAATGCAAACAACAATTTAAACCATTTTAAATGTTGTTATCATGATGCGGATGACATGAACAAGTTTATGCAATGTTTATTAAAAGTTGACAAGAGCATTATGAAGCATTTGTCACCGGGTGGAAAGAAAGGGTGTCACGGCGACGAATCCAAAAATGATGCCACGGAAACATATCGGTTCTGGTAGCTCACGGAGATACCGGTGTAAACGAAGGGGGTGTGAGTGTGTCAACAGATGGTGGGAGTGATCCCGGTTACCGGGTTCCCACATGTCGGTGGCAAGGCAAAAGAGGGGCAACGTGCACCGATAGTTCAGACTCGAGGCAAAACAAGGGTGCATCTCATACAACATGCATTGATTCATTCACGGACGTCGTCTCGGGGTTATACCTTTCGACGCGTGCATTATCGGAACGGATCAAGTTCGATGCGGTGTAGGGGAAGTAGACGTTCTCGGGATGTTCGTAGTGGAAGTAGTCGTTCTCGCATGCATCTAGGGTCGACGGAAGAGGTTCTCGCGATCTCGGCGATGGTAGTTATACATGTTGGCGGTAGTCAAACTTGACGGTTCCGTTACACGGTTCTTCGAAGACGGTAGTGGTATACGGTACTTTCGGCCATGGTAGTCGTACACGCGTTCGGAGAGGAACTCGATGTTTCGGTGCAGCGTAGGGGTACATGTCGATGGTTGTGTCATGGTACTCGACGTTCGTTTTAGTACTCGTTCGAGCATTTGTGTGATCTTTTCGGTGGTGTACTTGGCGATATCTGCGACGACCTTGACGCATCCGTGTGTAGAGGTACTTGGCGGTTTCGGTAACGTAGTTGTACACGCATCGTCGAACTTTTCGAATCCAAATGCTGGCCGCCGTGGTACTTGGCGCTAATCCATGTTCGGTGGTCGAACTTGACGTCAACAGCAACAGCAAGTGGAGGTGCATGATGACAGTGGGGCGCCGCGGTCGTCCACTATGGCGGACAGGGCATGCAGGTCGTGGTGGTACTTTTTCAAGGTAGCAGTAAGAGAAGGCCGGGTCGGGTTCTCGTCAGCAGGCAGCGAAACACGCTGCTGCTGCTCGAAGAAGGCGGCGGTGCGCTTGCGGCCGAACGGAGGGAGGAAGAGGCGCGGGCGCGAGGTGACGAAGCAGCAGGTGCAAGGGCAGAGCGAGGTCGGCGCTGCGACGCAGCTCGACGGCGGCAAGGCAGCAGGGGGGACCAGGCAGGAGGAAGGAGAGGCTGGCGGCTGTGTATAAGAAGCAACCGAGGCGCGGCTTCGGTCCATGGCAACGGCGAGGCGGGTCAAGGGCGGCGGCGCGCTTGGTTCCAGCGGGAGGAAGAACATCCCAGTCGCTGCTCGGGAGGCGCGAAGTAGAGGGAGGAGAGGAGGCTCCAGCTTGGTCGTGGCCACGTCGGCCGGCGAGGTGGAGCTCCGGCAGTGGCTCGATGGACAGAGGAGCTGGGTGGTTATGCGCGGGATCCAGAGAGAGAGAGAGATGGGGTCGGGTCGAGGCGCAAGGAGAGGAGAGGAGCTGCGAGTGAGAGAAAGGATCGGGCGAAGGGGAGAGGTCGAGGGATCTCGATCCCTCTGGTGGCGCAAGGGAAGACGAGGAGGAGGGGGTTAGATGGGATCGGGTGCCTAGGGTTTGAGGGGATAGAGAGATGGGCCTTGGCCCAAGGTGGGTAGGCCTGGCTGCGGCTGGGCCTAGGAGGTCGCCCAGCGTGGGGAGGGAAGTGGCCAGAGGCCTGTCGGGCTGCTATCTCCTTCCCTCTCTCATCTCTACTCTATTTCTTGATTAACAAATAAACAGAGAAATAATAAAAAAAATGTAGAGAGAGATAGGAGAAGAATTTGAGCAGGGCGCCAATTTTCTTAGACTCATAAAAAGGAGCTTGACCCAAGAAAAATATATTTGACACCATCTGGAAGGATTGCATACGACCACATTTGAATGTGATTCAAATAAATTTGAATAAGGAAACCATTTTTGGAGCGTCCAAAAATGTTTGGAATTTTTGTAGAGATCGGGAAAGCGATGAAAGAAATTATGGGCAACTTGAAGCGGGAAAAAGGCATGTGATTATTTGCAAGTGTGTCATGGTGAATTCCAAATTAAAGAAATATTTATAATATAGCTCCCTAATAATAGTAGGAGACTTTATATGTTATAAAGAGAATTTCACCATGTGAACTTCCTCGATTTAAATGGATCAAAGATCCATGCCATTTTTTTAGTTGAGTTAAGCAAAAGAGAATGACATGATGGTATGATGACATGATGCAATGCAAAAAAAAATAAAAGGGTAGGCACAAATGAAACACACGGCGAAACCCGGAACATATGGAAGTCTTCTCGAGCATTGGTCTCAGGGCGTTACAACACTCCACCACTACGAGAGGATCTCGTCCCGAGATCTAGGATGGCACCGAAGGGAAAAGGAAGAGGAAGATAAGAGGTAAAACTAAGTTGCTTCTTTGACAAACGAGTGAAACCAAAGAACCTTTAAAGGTTAAGCCATTTTGAGAAAAGAATACAACGGAGATGAACGAAGTTGAAAACACTCCGTTAGAAAAGAAGAACAGGGAACATTACGAGAACCTTATGTGTTGGAAGACATAAGAAAAGGCTACAATGGACAAGAATTAGATGCATGTACCTCGGTTGACACGAGATGTACAAGGAAAGATAAAGATCAATTACGACAACAGTCCGGTTGGAAATGGAAGGCATAGAATATGAACTTGGCAAAATGAAAGCCCTTGGATGAGACTCCAGTAAAAAGAGGAATGATAGCCACAACACTCCGGGTAAAACAAGATAGAGGAGGGAAAATAATGATATAATTTGGACAGCACTCCGACTGTAAATGGAAGGAATTCAACATGAATTTGACAAGATGAGAGTATGCTTGATGAAATCAACAACACACTGCCTCCGGAACTATTGAAAGAATGGCACAAGGGGTAAGAAAGATCTCAGACAGCACTCCGGTTGAGAAGGGAGGCAAAACTTGATAAGATGAGAGAACTTGAATGGAGGACACGACACTCCGGTTAAAAGGATAGCAAAAGAAAGAACATGATCTTCCCAATACGAAATGATGAGTGGAGAGAGCGTCATCACAATGCCTCTGAAAGAAAGAAATAGAAGATAGATAATTGAAAAAAAGAATGGAGAAGAAAATGCCAGCTTCTGCCACAAAGGAGCTCAAAAAGGCATCCTTAGGAGAAGGGTCGAACGGAGTTGTTGGAAAACCACCAATGAAAAGAGTAAGTTTGTTGTGGACTTATGGAAACATCTCAAATTCTTGAGGTGAAATTTTGCCACTAACAAAAAGCAATAGATTGGATTGATATGAACAAGAAGACGAGAAATATATTTCACCGGGAGGATAGATGAGGAACTTGGGTCATTTATGAGCACCATAAATAGCAACAATCCTTAGGGAAGGCTTTAGGTAAAACATGACACAAGATAACTCCAACGAAGAGGTTGATTGGATAGAAAAGATTTCTTGAAAGAAGAGAAAATGATGGATTTAGATATGTCACTCTTGAAAATATGTGAAACATGAACCACGAGGGGAAATTATCAAGAATGACATAACACCACCTCAAAAGATAAGGTAAAAAGAATTGCACTCCGGATTGCAAGCAGAAGAAAACTTGAAGTATATCTTGGCGGATCATAGCTTCGAGAGATATCTTGAAGAACAATTGAAGAATGAAAATAATCCTTGACGAACCACCATGTAGGGCCTCCATGAAGAACTTCGGTAACCAAAGGATGATCAAACAAAGGAAATAGAAGTTGAGAACACAAGGTGAATCCTTGTAATGATTTAGATGGATCTCCGTGGTGATATACTTGCGAGAGCTTGGAACTCTTGGAAAAGAAAAGATAAAGCATCTCGAATCGAGAATGTGATATGATGAACCACTCCGGAAAGCAGGAATTAGATCACTTGGATGAAACAATAATAAGACTTACGTTATGCGTATCCTTGACCAATTTAATTGATGATGAGCAAACAGATTTGGCATACTACTTATTCTCTTAGAAAGGATTAGGATAGATATAGCGCAACTTGAGAAGGTCTTGAACGATCCACCGGTAGATTGAAACAATGAATGAATTGATATGATAACGAAGGAAGAAAAATATTGAACGAACCACCATAAGAATTAAGAAATGAACGTAGCACATGCACAATTCACCGGGAAGAATTAGCAAATGAAATGAACGAAGATACCTGATAGAGTTTAGATACAAGAGAACGAAGAGATCACCAACTGATTAGAGAATACTTGATTTAAGCACCGGTATGACTGAAGAACGAGAGCTGAACGCTAGAATGAAAACTTCTGAGATGATGGCCTCCGGAGAATCAAACTAAAAAGGCTCATGAATTGCTCCGGAAAGGTGAAAAGAATTCTTACAATCGAAAAACATTTATGAGAGGAAGGCAGCAAGCTAGAACTGATAATCTTCACGCGAACGGATATGATTGAAGAGAAATTATTCCTCGGTCTTCAAATGTTGAGAATGATGACGAGAACCACCACTGAGAATTGTTGAGGCACTCCGGAATGAAGAATGGAAAGGTTGAACCAACTACCAAAAGAATTTGAAAGATCTTGGAGAAGGACGTATGACTGGTGATAACTCATACTTACGTCGAACTTTGAAAGATTTGAGAATAGCTCCGGTAAAATAAGAAGAGTCAGGTAAGATCCTGGGAAAAGACCTGTGGGTTAGGACCCACTCAAAAGAAACACCGTTGAACAATTTAAAAGAGAGATTGCACCGGTTGAATTAAATGGCTTGAATGAGATAACATCCTCGAAAGAGCTTGAACGAATGCAGAGTGGAAACACGAATCTTTGAGATATCTTGAGCACTCCGGAACAAATGAATAGCAAGCGGGGAATGATTACGAGGTGCACCAGCATAAGAAAAGCATTGGGCAAAATGAAAAGACCCTGCTCAATACAAAGCTTGAATTGAATCCACCGGAGTAGAAAAGAATGACGAATGATGAACTAGAAGCTCCGTTAGAATCTTCATGAGAATCACCAGATATGAACACGAAGGAAAAGAATGGAGAGACTTCCATCAATAAAATGGATACTTGATTAAGACATCTGATTCCTTGAATAAAAAAGGGTGGGAGGGCGGGAAAAATAAGGACAACTTGGAACGGATGAAGCAAACATCATTAAGAAGAACTGAGTTGATCTTGCGGATGAAGTGGATGCAATAACTTGAAGATGAAAGCACCGGTTTGAAAGGATTAACATGACAATCTCGATTATCATGAAGGATTAGTATTCACATTGGAACATGAGAACACCGTTTAGGAAAGGTATGGAATCAACATTTGACTTCGAAGCAACTCGAATACCACAACTGAAAACAAAACAAAGGATTGACTTGCAGAATAAGCCGGAACAAACATATGATTGAGATTTCGTCCGAAGTTTTTGTGGTGGGGCCTACACGGGCTCGATCGTAAGCTGCGAGTGAGAGAAAGGATCGGGCGAAGGGGAGAGGTCGAGGGATCTCTCGATCCCTCTGGCGGCGCGAGGGAAGACGAGGAGGAGGGGGTTAGATGGGATCGGGGGCCTAGGGTTTGAGGGGATAGAGAGATGGGCCTTGGCCCAAGGTGGGTAGGCCTAGCTGCGGCTGGGCCTAGGAGGTCGCCCAGCGTGGGGAGGGAAGTGGCCAGAGGCCTGCTGGGCTGCTCTCTCCTTCCCTCTCTCATCTCTACTCTATTTCCTGATTAACAAATAAACACAGAAATAATAAAAAATGTAGAGAGAGAGAGATAGGAGAAGAATTTGAGCAGGGCGCCAATTTTCTTAGACTCATAAAAAGGAGCTTGATCCAAGAAAAATACATTTGGCATCGTATGGAAGGATTGCATTCGACCACATTTGAATGTGATTCAAATAAGTTTGAATTAGGAAAACATTTTTGGAGCGTCCAAAAATGTTTGGAATTTTTGTGGAGACCGGGAAAGCGATGAAAGAAATTATGGGCAAAGATTGGGGACCAAACTTGAAGCAGGAAAAAGGCATGTGATTATCTGCAAGTGTGTCATGGTGAATTCCAAATTAAAGAAATATTTATAATATAGCTCCCTAATAATAGTAGGAGACTTTATATGTTATAAAGAGAATTTCGCCATGTGAACTCCCTCGATTTAAATGGATCAAAGATCCATGCCATTTATTTAGTTGAGTTAAGAAAAAGAGAATGACATGATGGTATGATGACATGATGCAATGCAAAAAAAAATAAAAGGGCAGGCACAAATGAAACACACGGCGAAACCCGGAACATATGGAAGTCTTCTCGAGCATCGGTCTCGGGGCGTTACACATAAGTATTTCCCTTAGTTTTGAGAACCAAGATATCAATCCAGTAGGAGGCTACACCCGAGTCCGACGCACCAGCACAAAACAAATAAATCCTCGCAACCAACACGATAAGGGGTTGTCAATCCCTACACGGCCACTTACGAGAGTGAGATCTGATAGATATGATAAGATAATATTTTTGGTATTTTTGTGAAAAATATGCAAAGTAAAATAAAAGCAAAGTAAAAAAGCAAAGGAAATAACTAAGTATTGGAAGATTAATATGATGAAGATAGACCCTGGGGACATAGGTTTCACTAGTGGCTTCTCTCAAGAGCATACGTATTATGGTGGGTGAACAAATTACTGTTGAGCAATTGACAGAATTGAGCATAGTAATGAGAATATCTAGGTATGATCATGTATATAGGCATCACGTCCGAGACAAGTAGACTGACTCCTGCCTGCATCTACTACTATTACTCCACTCATCGACTGCTATCCAGCATGTATCTAGAGTATTAAGTTCACGAAAACAGAGTAACGCCTTAAGCAAGATGACATGATGTAGAGGGATAAACTCATGCAATATGATGAAAACCCCATCTTGTTATCCTTGATGTAAACAATACAATACGTGACTTGCTGCCCCTACTGTCACTGGGAAAGGACACCGCAAGATTGAACCCAAAGGTAAGCACTTCTCCCATTGCAAGAAAGATCAATCTAGTAGGTCAAACCAAACTGATAATTCGAAGAGACTTGCAAAGATAAAAAATCATACATAAAAGAATTCAGAGAAGATTCAAATATTGTTCATAGATAGACTTGATCATAAACCCACAATTCATCGATCTCAACAAACACACCGCAAAAAGAAGATTACATTGAATAGATCTCCACAAGAGAGGGGGAGAACATTGTATTGAGATCCAAAAAGAGAGAAGAAGCCATCTAGCTAATAACTATGGACCCGTAGGTCTGAGGTGAACTACTCACACTTCATTGGAGGGGCTATGGTGTTGATGTAGAAGCCCTCCGTGATGGATACCCCCTCCGGCAGAGCTCCGGAACAGGCCCCAAGATGGGATCTCGTGGATACAGAAAGTTGCGGCAGTGGAATTAGGGTTTTGGCTCCGTATCTGATCGTTTGGGGGTACGTAGGTATATATAGGAGGAAGCAGTATGTCGGTGGAGCAACAGAGGGCCCACGAGGGTGGAGGGCGCGCCTAGGGGGGAGGTAGGCGCGCCCCCTACCTCGTGGCCTCCTCCTTTGTTTCTTGACGTAGGGTCCAAATCTCCTGGATCATGTTCGGTGAGAAAATCACGTTCCCAAAGGTTTCATTCCATTTGGACTCCATTTGATATTCCTTTTCTTCGAAACCCTAAAATAGGGAAAAAACAGCAATTCTGGGCAGGGCCTCCGGTTAATAGGTTAGTCCCAAAAATAATATAAAAGTGGGTAATCAAGCCCAATAATGTCCAAAACAGTAGATAATATAGCATGGAGCAATCAAAAATTATAGATACGTTGGAGACATATCATGGGCGCGAGAGGTGAATGCCGTGGAACTAGCGCTGGAGGCCCGGAAGCCGCTCAAATGGTCCCATACACCCATCATCTTTGACGAGGAGGATCATCCTAGCCTAGCGTACCACTGCGGTAGGGTGTTTTCCATTGTTGGTCTCCCCAACAATTCGCAACCTCAAGGTCACAAAGATGTTGGTGGATGGTGGGGGCTGGGTTGAATCTGATCTCCACATCAGTTATCAGCAAGCTTCAGATAGCAGAGGAAGAACTAGAGGTTACCGGCACATTTCAAGGAGTTAATCCCGGCAGTAGCCATCCTAAGGGAAAGATCACGTTGCCGGTAACGTTTGGGGGAGAATTGAACTACCGGACTGAGAGGATTGTTTTTGATGTGGTCGATCTTCCCCTGCCATACAACAGGATTCTTGGACGCCCGGCCCTGGCTAAGTTCATGGCGGCATCCCACTATGCCTACAACACCTTGAAGATGCCTGGGCCACTAGGAGTCATCACCATCCCATCAGATGAGAAGCATGGAATCATTTGTGTGGACAAGATGTACTGGGATGTAGTCGCGGCAGCAGCAGTTCCCGCCAAGGAAAACAAAGGAAAAAAGAGGGATTGTAGGGCCTGCGGCAGAGGCCGGGAAGCATGGCCCGACCGAGTGCACGACACACATTGACAATGTGCCGGAGTGTTCAAACAACATGAAATCCAAGGTCACTGCACCCCAAGTTAAGAAGGTCCCGGCAGGGTTGGCTGGCATTGATGGTACTTTTACTATCAGCGCCACCCTTGATGACAAATAGGAAAGCGCGCTTGTTGCCTTCCTACGGGCGAATATCGTGTGTTTGCCTGGCAACCATCTGATATCCCCGGTGTTCACAGGGAGGTAATCGAGCACCACCTTGCTGTCTGCCCACACGCCCGACCTGTCAAGTAGAAAGTCCGGAAGCAGGCCTTGGAGAGGCAGCACTTCATTGCAGAAGAGATCAAGAAACTTGAGGCAGCTGGTTTGGTCAGAGGAGTGTTGCATACGACGTGGTTGGCAAATCCAGTGGTGGTCCGGAAGGCCAAGGGGAAGTGGAGGCTTTGCATAGATTTCACAGATCTCAACAAGGCTTGCCCGAAGGACCCATTTCCCTTGCCGCATATCGATCGGATTGTGGATTCCACTTCAGGTTGTGATTTGCTCTCCTTTTTGGATGCATATTCTGGGTATCACCAAATCTTCATGTCTAAGGAAGATGAAGATAAGACGTCGTTCGTTACCCCATGTGGTACATACTATTTTGTTGGCATGCCATTTGGATTAAAGAGTGCCAGGTCCACTTTTGCAAGGGCAGTCCAGATTGGTTTTGAGCCGCAACTGCACAAAAACATAGAAGCTTCTATGGATGACATTGTGGTCAAGACCAAGTATAGAGCCACCCTTATTCAAGATTTGGAGGAAACGTTTGCTAATCTGCGTAAGATGAATTTGAAGCTAAACCCAGAAAAGTGTGTATTTGGTGTTCCCTCCGGCAAGTTGCTCGGGTTCTTCGTGTCCCATCGTGGGATCGAAGCCAACCCCGACAAGATCAAAGCTATCGAGCAGATCCAAGCGCCAAGGATAGTTGAGGATGTGAGGCGTCTGACAGGATGCATTGCCGCGCTAAGCAGATTCATCTCTAAGTCTGCTGAGCGCGCCCAGCCATTCTTCAAAATTTTGAAGAAGGCAGGGCCTATGAAGTGGACCCCAGAAGCAGATGCAGCTTTGCAAGAGTTGAAGGCCTACTTGTTCTCTGTGCCTACGTTGGTTGCTCCCAAACCCCAGGAGTCGTTGCTACTTTACCTAGCGGCAACCAACCAGGTGGTCAGTGCAGCCTTGGTAGCGCATCGAGAAGTGGATGGGGCAGAGAGTGAGCAGAGACCAGCAGAGTAAGAAAAGGATTAGGACATCATTGTGCCCGGCAACGAGAGCAACCCCAAGGATGCGGCAAGGAAGAAAGTGGTGCAGCACCCAGTGTACTTCATCATCTCCTTGTTACAGGGGGCTAGATCGAGGTACTCTGGCATGCAAAAGTTGATCTTTGGTCTCATCATGGCCTCAAGGAAACTGCGCCACTACATCCAAGCCCATGAAATCACGGTTGTCACTTGTTTCCTGTTGCAAAGGATACTCCAAAACCCAGAGGCTACCAGCAGAATAGTGAAATGGGCTTTGGAGTTATCCAGTTTTGGTTTGAAGTTCGAGAGCACATCAATTATTCAGAGCAGGGCATTGGATGAGTTTATTGCAGAATGGACGCCAACCCCTGATGAGGAAATAACAGAGACAGTTATTCCCGGCAAGGAATCGCCCCAATAATGGATTATGTATTTTGATGGTGCTTTTTCCCTACAAGGTGCAGGAGCTAGCATGCTTCTTGTCGCCCCCTCCGGGGAGGACTTGAAGTATCTCGTCCAAATGCATTTTGCTTGGGAAGAAGCAACCAACAATATAGCTGAGTATAAAGGGCTCCTTGCCGGGCTCAGGAATGCAACTGAATTGGGAATTAAGAGGCTGATCATTCGAGTATAGCTTGTGGTGAGACAAGTCAACAAGGATTACCAAAGTCCATTGATGGAGGCATACATCGAGGAAGTGAGGAGATTGGAGGGCGCTTTGATGGATTACAAACAGAGCATGTACCCCGTGTGGAAAATAGCATAGCTGATCATCTGTCAAAGTATGCTGCACAGAAGCTTCCTGTGGAACCAGGAACTTTTGTTCTCCATCTCACTCAGCCCTCCGTATCCCCAGCAACAATAGCACAGAAAAGGAGAAAGTTGGACACCGGTAAGCCTCTTCCGGTAGAGCTGTCCGCTCCTGGCAGAGACCCTACCGGAAACAACTCCTCACAGCCTATCGGACCACACCCTCTAGCTGGGCCCATGGACCCCGCGAACGAGGCATGTGCTCCCGCAGCAGAGGAGGTACCGTTAGTCCTCGTTGCCGAGCCCCAGGATCCAACTTGGGCAAGGCACATTGTCCACTTCCTCCAAACCAGAGAGCTTCCCGACGACCAAGATGAAGATGAAAAAGTAGCCCGGAGGGCCAGTATGTATCAGTTTGTTGGAGACACTCTGTACAGAAGGAGGCCCGACGGTGTAAAATTGAAGTGTGTCTGCTGGGAAGAAGGAAAGGAACTGTTGGCTGAGATACACAAAGGCATTTGCGGCTCCCACATTAGATCAAGGGCATTAGTTGGGAAAGCATTCCGGCAAGGATTCTATTGGCCCACAGCCCTCCAAGATGCGGTCGAGCTAGTCGCCAAATGTGAAGTCGGTCAGTTCCATTCCAAGAAAACCAACCTGCCTGCCTAAGCTCTGCAAACAATCCCTCTATCATGGCCATTTTCGGTCTGGGGGCTCGATATTCTCGGCCGCTTCCCCCGAGTGATCGGGGGCTTTGAATTCTTATTCGTTGCTATCGACAAGTTTACAAACGGGCCGGAAGTGACTGCCGCGAGAAAGGTGACTGCTCAGTCAGCTATCAAGTTCTTGAAAGAACTGGTGTGTCATTTTGGAGTTCTGGCAAGGATCATTACCGACAACAGCACCCAGTCACGAGTCGCGCCTTCATGCAATATGTCCATGCCCTCGGATGCAAGATCCCATTTGCCTCTATGGCAAACCCCCGGAGCAATGGACAAGCTGAGAGGGTGAACACTGAAGTGCTGCGCAGACTCAAGACAAGAACCTTTGATACGCAGCAAAAGCATGGCAGGCGGTGGATCGAGGAGTTGCCGGTAGTTCTCCGGTCCCTCAGAACGGCACCAAACCGAGCTACCGGGCAGATTCCCTTCTCCTTGGTCTTCGGGGCAGAAGCAGTTATTCCCACGGAACTCATTTATGGGTCGCCTCGAGTGCTTGCCCACGATGAAGTAGCGCAAGATCAGCACTGACGTGACGACGTTGTGCTACTCAAGAAGAACCGTCTCCGGGATGCTACGTGTGCTGCATGCTATCAGCAAAGCCCTGCATTGCTATCATAGCCGCACGGTTCATGCCCGGTGTTTTGAGGAAAGTGACCTTATCCTTAGGCGCATTCAGTCCGCCAAGGGTACAAACAAGTTGTCACCGAAGTGGGAAGGCCGTTACCAGGTAGTACGAGTCACCAGACCTAGCGCAGTCCTTCTGGAGACCGGAGATGTCATTCAATTGCAAAACTCATGGAATATTGAGCATCTCCGCAAGTTCTAGCAGTAAGGCGCGGTTGTCGGGCCCTGCCCAACAGCCACCCTTTTGTACAGGCCTTGCCTCAGCTGCATGTAACTCCTTGTACAAAGCCAGGGCGATGACCCTGTGTAAGAGAAAATAAAGAAGCGTTGTGCCCCCCCCCGACCAAGATTGCATGCATGCATAAGCATTCCAAGATCAATGCATAGGCATTTCATGAGCATTTGAATATGCATATAGATTGGATCGCATCTTGCATTCATTCTCATCTGCATGAAGCTGCAGGTTCCTGCCATGAACTTGGCTTTGACAAGGAGTTGAGAAGATTACCCAGCAGTACGATCTTCGGCAAGCTAAAAAGATAAGCTCTGCCTCCTGTCCGTTAGTGTTCTGTAAGCTATAACTTGTGCATAAGAAAACCTCGCTACTCTTTGGAGACTTGGGTGCTCTCATCCCTGACTCGAACGTTGCTTCGGTCAGGATGGTCGCAGTGGCCTTTGGTAAAAATAAGTTGGCGGGAGGATGGTCCCTTTGACTATTGCCCGGTAGACGCAACTCTCCGGCGGACAAAAAGGGTGCCGGCAGGATAGCCTGCCGGGGAAAACTCGTTTATTTACATTAACGAGGCATCTCATCTCTGCATGGAAATACACATGCACGGGTTCCTGGAAAGGTTCATCTTTTTCATTAATATGCAGGTAACACAAGTACGAGCATTACAGAACACAAACATGGACTCGAGAGATTACATTATTTGAATTAAAATTTGGCAAGTCCCTATAGATTTAAGATTAAAAAAAGATAAGTGCCCCGTGATGCCCTTGTTAGGGAACATAGTATTTCAAAAAAATTCCTACGATCACGCAAGATCTATCTAGGAGATGCATAGCAATGAGAGAGGAGAGTGTGTCTACGTACCCTCGTAGACCGAAAGCGGAAGCGTTTATCAATGCGGTTGATGTAGTCGTACACCTTCACGATCCGTCCCGATCGAGTACCGAACGTATGGCACCTCCACGTTCAGCACACGTTCAGCTCGATGACGTCCTCGCCATCTTGATCCAGCAAGAGGGGCGAAGTAGTAGATGAGTTTCGGCAGCACGATGGCGTGGTGACGGTGTTGGTGAAGAACAATCTCCGCAGGGCTTCTCCTAAGCACTACGAAAACTATGACGGAGGATAAACTAGAGGGGACGAGATTGCCGGCACACGTCTTGGTGTTTCTTGATGTGTCTTGGGTGCTAGCCCTACCCCTCTATTTATATGTTGAGCCTTGGGGTCGAAACTTGGAGTAAAAGCCTACACAAAGTCGGTTTCACCCAAAAGGCAAGAGTCCTTCTCGGACTCCAGGACCAGACGCCAGGGTTCCCGGCGTCTGGACCTATACGCCAGGGACCCTGGCGTCTGGCCCCTGGACTCCGCAGAAGTTCCTTTTGTGCTTTCCAAAAACATTGTGGTCTTTCCCCTTTGGCCCAAATAAAGTGTTCTCGTACCCAAACATTTCGGGAAACATCCGGAACCCCTTTCGGTGAATTCCGGAACCCTTCCGGAGACCAAACACTATTATCCCATATATCAATCTTTATAGCTGGACCATTCCGGAGTTCCTCATCATGTCCGTGATCTCATCTGGGACACCGAACAACATTCAGTCACCAACATACACAACTCATATAATACTATATCGTCAATGAACGCTAAGCGTGCGGACCCTACGGGTTCAAGAACTATGTAGACATGACCGAGACATCTCCCTGGTCAATAACCAATAACGGAAACTGGATGCCCATATTGGCTCCTACATATTCTACGAAGATCTTTATCGGTCGAACTGCATAACAACATACGTTGTTCCCTTTGTCATCGGTATGTTACTTGCTCGAGATTCGATCATCGGTATCATCATACCTAGTTCAATCTCGTTACTGGCAAGTCTCTTTACTCGTTCCATAATGAAACATCCCGCGATTAACTTATTAGTCACATTGCTTGCAAGGCTTATATTGATGTGCATTACCGAGAGGGCCCAGAGATACCTCTCGGACTATCGGAGTGACAAATCCTAATCTCGATCTATGCCAATTGAACAAACACCATCAGAGACACATGTACAGCATCTTTATAATCACCTAGTTACGTTGTGACGTTTGATAGCACACTAAATGTTCCTCCGGTATTTGGGAGTTGCATAATATCATAGTCATAGGAACATGTATAACTTATGAAGAATGCAATAGCAATAAACTAAACAATCATAGTGCTAAGCTAACGGATGGGTCAAGTCAGTCACATCATTCTTTAATGATGTGATCCCGTTCATCAAATGACAACTCATGTCTATGGCTAGGAAACTTAACCATCTTTGATTAACGAGCTAGTCAAGTAGAGGCATACTAGTGACACACTGTTTGTCTTATGTATTCACACATGTACTAAGTTTCCGGTAAATACAATTCTAGCATGAATAATAAACATTTATCATGATATAAGGAAATATAAATAAAAACTTTATTATTGCCTCTTGGGCATATTTCCTTCAGTCTCCCACTTGCACTAGAGTCAATAATCTGGATTACATTGTAATGATTCTAACACCCATGGAGTCTTGGTGCTGATCATGTTTTGCTCGTGAGAGAGGCTTAGTCAACGGGTCTGCAACATTCAGGTCCGTATGTATTTTGCGAATCTCTATGTCTCCCTCCTTGACTTGATCGCGGATGGAATTGACGCGTCTCTTGATGTGCTTGGTTCTCTTGTAAAATCTGGATTCCTTTGCCAAGGCAATTGCACCAGTATTGTCACAAAAGATTTTCATTGGACCTGATGCACTATGTATGACACCTAGATCGGATATGAACTCCTTCATCCAGACTCCTTCATTTGCTGCTTCTGAAGTAGCTATGTATTCCGCTTCGCACATAGATCCCGCCACGACGCTTTGCTTAGAACTGCACCAACTGACAACTCCACCATTCAATAAAAATATGTATCCGGTTTGTGACTTAGAGTCATCCGGATCAGTGTCAAAGCTTGCATCGATGTAACCGTTTATGAGGAGCTCTTTGTCACCTCCATAAACGAGAAACATATGCTTAGTCCTTTTCAGGTATTTCAGGATGTTCTTGACCGTTGTTCAGTGATCCACTCCTGGATTACTTTGGTACCTCCCTGCTAAACTTATAGCAAGGCACACATCAGGTCTGGTACACTGCATTGCATACATGATAGGACCTATGGCCGAAGCATAGAGAATGACTTTCATTTTCTCTCTATCTTCTGCAGTGGTCGGGCATTGAGTCTGACTCAACTTCACACCATGTAACACATGGAAGAACCCTTTCTTTGCTTGATCCATTTTGAACTTCTTCAAAAATTTATCAATTAAGCATCTTGATCTATCTCTATAGATCTTGATGCCCAATATATAAGCAGCTTCACCGAGGTCTTTCATTGAAAAATTCTTATTCAAGTATCCTTTTATGCTATTCAGAAATTCAGTATCATTTCCGATCAACAATATGTCATCCACATATAATATTAGTAATGCTCCAGAGCTCCCACTCACTTTCTTGTAAATACAAGCTTCTCCAAAAGTCTGTATATAACCATATGCTTTGATCACACTGTCAAAGCATATATTCCAACTCCGAGATGCTTGCACCAGTCCATAAATGGATTGCTGGAGCTTACACACTTTGTTAGCACCTTTTGGATAGACAAAACCTTCTGGTTGCATCATATACAACTCTACTTTAAGATATCCATTAAGGAATGCTGTTTTGACATCCATCTTCCTAATTTCATAATCATAAAATGCGGCAATTGCTAACATGATTCGGACGGACTTAAGCATTGCTACGGGTGAGAAGGTCTCATCATAGTCAACTCCTTGAACTTGTCGATCTTTGTAGACAGTAACATTACTGTCAGCGTCAGTCTTCTTCTTGAAGATCAATTTATTCTCTATCGCTTGCCAATCATCGGGCAACTCAACCAAAGTCCACACTTTGTTCTCATACATGGATCCCATATCAGATTTCATGGCCTCAAGCCATTTTGCGGAATCTGGGCTCATCGTCGCTTCCTCATAGTTCGTAGGTTCGTCATGGTCAAGTAACATGACCTCCGTAACAGGATTACTGTACCACTCTGGTGCAGATCTTACTCTGGTTGACCTACGAGGTTCGGTAGTAACTTGATCAGAAGTTTCATGATCATCATCATTGGCTTCCTCACTAATCAGTGTAGGAATCACTCGAACTGATTTCTGTGATGAACTACTTTCCAATAAGGGAGCAGGTACAATTACCTCATCAAGTTCTACTTTCCTCCCACTCACTTCTTTCGAGAGAAACTCCTTCTCTAGAAAGGACCCATTCTTAGCAACGAATATCTTGCCATATCTAATAAAGTGCGTTACAATGTTCAGACACACCACTATGCTATGGTGTTCCAGGTGGTGTGAGTTCTGAAACTATTCCGCATCGTTTCAAATGAAAAACAAACCAATAACTCAAATATTCACCTCCACGATCAGATCATAGAATCTTAATTTTCTTGTTACGATGATTTTCCACTTCGCTCTAAAATTCTTTGAACTTTTCAAATGTTTCAAACTTATGTTTCATCAAGTAGACATACCCATATCTGCTCAAATCATCTGTGAAGGTCAGAAAATAATGATACCCGCCACGAGCATCAACACTCATCACTCTGCATACATTAGTATGTATTATTTCCAATAAGTCTGTTGCTCGTTCCATTGTTCCGGAGAATGGAGTCTTAGTCATCTTGCCCATGAGGCATGGTTCGCAAGCATCATGTCATTCATAATCAAGTGATCCAAAAGCCCATCAGAATGGAGTTTCTTCATGTGTTTTGCACCAATATGACCTAAACGGCAGTGCCACAAATAAGTTGCACTATCATTATTAAACTTATATCTTTTGGCTTCAATACTATGAATATGTGTATCACTACTATCAAGATTTAGTAAAAAGAGACCACTCATCAAGGGTGCATGACCATAAAAGATATTACTCATATAAACAGAACAACCATTATTCTCTGATTTAAATGAATAACCGTCTCGCACCAAATAAGATCATGATATAATATTCATGCTTAACGCTGGCACCAAATAACAATTATTTAGGTCTAAAACTAATCCCGAAGGTAGATGTAGAGGTAGTGTGCCGACGGCGATCACATCGACTTTGGAACCATTTCCCACGCGCATCGTCACCTCGTCCTTAGCTAATCTTCGCTTAATCCATAGCCCTTGTTTCGAGTTGCAAATATTTGCAACAAAACCAGTATCAAATACCCAGGCGCTACTACGAGAATTAGTAAGGTACACATCAATAACATGTATATCAAATATACCTTTCACTTTGCCATCCTTCTTATCCTCCAAATACTTAGGGAAGTTCCTCTTCCAGTGACCAGTCCCTTTGCAGTAGAAGCACTCAGTCTCAGGCTTAGGTCCAGACTTGGGCTTCTTCACTTGAGCGGAAACTTGCTTGCCGTTCTTCTTGAAGTTCTCCTTCTTCCCTTTGCCCTTCTTCTTGAAACTGGTGGTCTTGTTGGCCAAAAACACTTGATGCTCTTTCTTGATTTCTACCTCCGCAGCCTTTAGCATTGCGAAGAGCTCGGGAATTGTCTTATCCATCCCTTGTATATTATAGTTCATCACGAAGCTTTTGTAGCTTGGTGGCAGTGATTGAAGAACTCTGTCAATGACACTATCAACTAGAAGATTAAGTCCCAGCTGAGTCAAGTGATTGTGGTACTCAGACATTCTGAGTATGTGCTCACCGACAGAAATATTCTCCTCCATTTTGCAGTGGAGACTTCATATCTCTCAATCCAGGCATTTGCTTAAAATATTAACTTCAACTCCTAGAACATCTCATATGCTCCATGACGTTCAAAACGTCGTTGAAGTCCCGGTTCTAAGCCGTAAAGCATGGCACACTGAACTATCGAGTAGTCATCAGCTTTGCTCTGCCAGATGTTCATAATATCTGGAGTTGCTCCCGCAACGGGTTTGGCACCTAGCGGTGCTTCCAGGACATAATTCTTCACTGCAACAATGAGGATAATCCTCTAGTTACGGACCCAGTCCGTGTAGTTGCTACCATCATCTTTGAACTTAGCTTTCTCTAGGAACGCATTAAAATTCAATGGAACAATAGCACGGGACATTTATCTACCACAACATAGACATGCAAAATACTATCAGGTACTAAGTTCATGATAAATTAAAGTTCAATTAATTATATTACTTAAGAACTCCCACTTAGATAGACATCCCTCTAATCATCTAAGTGATCACGTGATCCATATCAACTAAACCATGTCCGATCATCACGTGAGATGGAGTAGTTTTCAATGGTGAACACTATGTTGATCATATCTACTCTATGATTCATGCTCAACCTTTCGGTCTCAGTGTTCCGAGGCCATATCTGCATATGCTAGGCTCGTCATGTTTAACCCAAGTATTCTGCTTGTGCGAAACTGGCTTGCACCCATTGTATGTGAACGTAGAGCTTATCACACCTGATCATCACATGGTATCTCGGCACGAGGAACTGTAGAAACGGTGCATACTCATGGAGAACGCTTATACCTTGAAATTTAGTGAGAGATCATCTTATAATGCTACAGCCATACTAAGCAAAATAAGATGCATAAAGGATAAACATCACATGCAATCAATATAAGTGTTATGATATGGCCATCATCATCTTGTGCCTTTGATCTCCATCTGCAAAGCACCGTCATGATCACCATCGTCACCGGCTTGACACCTTGATCTCCATCATAGCATCATTGTCGTCTCGCCAACTATTGCTTCCATGACTATCGCTACTGCTTAGTGATAAAGCAATTTTATGGCGATTGCATCTCATACAATAAAGCGAAAACCATATGGCTCCTGCCAGTTGCTGATAACTGTTATGAAACATGATCATCTCATACAATAGTTTATATATCATCATGTCTTGACCATATCACATCACAGCAAGCCCTGCAAAAACAAGTTAGACGTCCTCTACTTTGTTGTTGCATGTTTTACATGGCTGCTACGGGCTTGTAGCAAGAACCATTCTTACCTACGCATCAAAACCACAATGCGGTATAGTGATTGCTTTTTGATCTTCAGAAAGAACCATGTTCATTGAATCTGATTCAACTAAAGTTGGAGAAACTAACACCCGCCAGCCACCACGTCGGTAGAACCAGTCTCATGAACATGGTCATGTAATGTCGGTCCGGGCCGCTTCATCCAACAATACCGCCGAATCAAGAAACAACTAGTGACGGCAAGAAATGTGTATATACCCACGCCCACAACTCCTTTGTGTTCTACTCATGCATATAACATCTACGCATAGACCTGGCTCGGATGCCACTGTTGGGGAATGTAGTATTTCAATTTTTTTCCTACGATCACACAAGATCTATCTAGGAGATGCATAGCAACGAGAGGGGAGAGTGTGTCTACGTACCATCATAGACCGAAAGCGGAAGAGTTTATCAATGTGGTTGATGTAGTCGTACACCTTCACGATCCGTCCCAATCAAGTACCGAATGTACGACACCTCCACGTTCAACACACGCTCAGCTCGATGATGTCCTCCCTTTCTTGATCCAGCAAGAGGGGCGAAGTACTAGATAAGTTCCGGCAGCACGAAAGTGTGGTGACGGTGTTGGTGAAGAACAATATCTGCAGGGCTTCGCCTAAGCACTATGAAAACTATGACAGAGGTTAAACTAGAGGGGACGAGGTTGCCGGCACATGGCTTGGTGTTTCTTGATGTATCTTGGGTGCTAGCCCTACCCCTCTATTTATACGTTGAGCCTTAGGGTCGAAACTTGGAGTAAAAGCCTACACAAAGTCGGTTTCACCCGAAAGGCAAGAGTTCTTTTCGGACACCAGGACCAGACGCCAGGGACCCTGGCGTATGGCCCCTGGACTCCGCAAAACTTCCTTTTGCGCTTTCAAAAAACCTTGCGGGCTTTCCCTTTGGCCCAAATAAAGTGTTCTCGTACCCAAACATTTCGGCAAACATCCGGAACCCCTTCCGATGAATTCCGGAACCCTTCCGGAGACCAAACACTATTATCCCATATATCAATCTTTATTTCCGTACCATTTGGGAGTTCCTCATCATGTCTGTGATCTCGTCCGAGACTCCGAACAACATTCGGTCACCAACATACACAACTCATATAAAACTATATCGTCAATGAACGTTAAGCGTGCGGACCCTATGGGTTCGAGAACTATGTAGACATGACTGAGACATCTCTCTGGTTAATAACCAATAGCGAAACCTGGATGCCCATATTGGCTCCTACATATTCTACAAAGATCTTTATCAGTTGAACCACATAACAACATCCGTTGTTCCCTTTTTCATCGGTATGTTACTTGCCCGAGATTCGATCATGGGTATCATCATACCTAGTTCAATCTCATTACCGGCAAGTTCTTTACTCGTTCCATAATGCAACATCCCGCAACTAACTTATTAGTCACATTGCTTGCAAAGCTTATAGTGATGTGCATTACCGAGAGGGCCCAGAGATACCTCTCCGACTATCGGAGTGACAAATCCTAATCTCGATCTATGCCAAGTCAACAAACACCATGGGAGAAACATGTAGAGCGTCTTTAAAATCAGCCAGTTACGTTGTGACATTTGATAGCACACTAAGTGTTCCTCCGGTATTCGGGAGTTGCATAATCTCATAGTCATAGGAACATGTATAAGTTATGAAGAAAGCAATAGCAATAAACTAAACGATCATAGTGCTAAGCTAACGGATGGGTCAAGTCAATCACATCATTCTCTAATGATGTGATCCCGTTTATCAAATGACAACTCATGTCTATGGCTAGGAAACTTAACCATCTTTGATTAACGAGCTAGTCAAGTAGAGGCATACTAGTGACACTCTGTTTGTCTTATGTATTCACACATGTACTAAGTTTCCGGTTAATACAATTCTAGCATGAATAATAAACATTTATCATGATATGAGGAAATATGAATAACAACTTTATTATTTCCTCTAGGGCATATTTCCTTCAGCCCTTTCTCACCACTAGGGAAAAGCATAGTAGTAGCGCGGGTTTTTGGCCTACCAGTAGCACGGGTAGTGCGACGCTACAGCTAAAGGTTAGCAGTAGCGTCGGTTTACCAGCGCTACTACTATATCCACTTAGTAGTAGCGCTTCCAGCTAAAGGCACTACTGGTAATTAGTAGTAGCGCATCTCTTGGCCCGCGCTACTACTATTATTCCATATTATTTTTTAGTTAATATCATATTCATACACCTTTATACAAGTTTTCATACAGTAGAAATTTAGAGATTGTTTTTACATCATAATGAGTTATTACGTCACTGGGTGAAAGAACCGTTGACTAGTTTCAAGTGGATGGATCCTAAGTGACCAAGTCATGGATTATTATGATAATCCATGACTTGATCACTTAGGATCCATCGACTTGAAACTAGTCTGCAGTTCTTAACTTCGCCCAATGATATAATAACTCATCATCATCATCATATTACTATAAAAACTCTTGCATCATATCATAGTCATAGTCATTACCACCAACACTATAATCATCATAGTCATAGTGTAGCTATCTAATCACCACCAACACTAGCTAATAATAATCATCATAGTCACTACCACCAACACTAGCTATTTAATCATCATAGTCATAGTGTAGCAGAACATCATCATCTTCATACTCATTCTAGCTACCTAATCACTCCTGCTCTCTCTCTCTCTCAGGTAAAATAGCATAGAACATGTGTAGCACTCCTGATTCATCATATTTGAGCATGCAAACGAACATGTCTCCTAATTGTGGGATGTGCTTCTGATTGCTTCCCCCTAGTACTTCTCTGCGATCCTTCACAATTTTCCTCCAGTCTTTGACTATTAAGACTTGCTCACTTTTAGAAATCCTGAATGCACTCATGTGACCTTTAGCCTCAATCCAATGAGCCATAACTATCATCGGGAGTCCCTGTTGAAGAACATCGTAGTAACATACTTAACAATGAAGTTTAGCTCAAAAAATAATGTATGGAAAAGATGCACTAAGGACAAATAGTAAAAATCTTACCATCTTTCCTAAATAGATGTGACCGTAGTTCAATATGCACGCTAGTGGTCGCATGTTTTGAGTACTAAGATTTTGAAGTCCAGGAAAATAATTTTTCTTGACAGTATCAAGATCCACAAGCCATGAAACATAATGACTTATCTCCTCGCAGTTTAGTCCAGCCCCAGGACAGTAGTAGGTCATGTCTACCAAGCGTCGGACATGTTTGCTTGAATTGAAATAAGCTGTTAATAGAAATTAGTTATCAACTATTTTTTAATAAACAATATCCAAGACAAAAATATGGTTGAGAATCTCCCATAATGGTAGAACTGGAGGCGTCTGCACATCGACCCAGATGTCGAT
This sequence comes from Triticum aestivum, assembly GCF_018294505.1. Taxonomy (NCBI): domain Eukaryota; kingdom Viridiplantae; phylum Streptophyta; class Magnoliopsida; order Poales; family Poaceae; genus Triticum; species Triticum aestivum. Next base: position 358,362,618 of record NC_057812.1, on the reverse strand, counting down.
ATTACCTTCAATATCATCTTTCAGACGAATATCAAAGGTGATAAGCATATCAGGCTCAAATGCATAAGCCTTGCATAGTGACCTCCAATTTTTGCATTCAAAATAGGTGTATGTGTCCGCATTGTATAATTTTGCGGCAAAAGTATAACCATGCTCGGTCCTCAAGTGAACTCTCTTTACCTCCATAGTTTCCATAGGACTGAAACCAATCTTATCCAAGACATATATTCTTGCATGGCAGGGGATACACTGGTAGAATAGTAAAAAATTATAAGTTGAAGCAAAATAAGCAGAAGTCATGCTTAATTACAAAAAAAGACTTGTCGCTGTGACTTACTGTATCCACTTCGAAGGTCTCATCCAGCTTGATGCTGAAGCGCCTACCACCAACTAAGAAATTTCTGTCGCACAGGCCGCGCTTGTTTCGCTATATTTGCACATACCGAAATCCTTTTCGTCATTAGACATTTCCTATGTTCATAGTTGAAACATTAATTGAAAATTGATCGAAGGCAACTACCCCAAAACTAAACACACAGATCACTATTGCTGAATATGCAACTGGTTGAATTTAGGTTTGTCTAGTCTTCCTTCCTAAACTCTCATCTCACGCATATGGTGGGCACTCCCTCTCTGATATTGCAACCGCCGGTGATGGTCACTACTCTTCCTTTCCCTAGTGCATACAAAATATCTAGCACAAGGAAAAGAAAGAGAAGCGACCCCCCACGACAACAGTCGGCATTCTTCTTCTCTCATATATGGTGGACACTCCCTCACAGATTTTTTGACCGTCGATGATGGTCGCTACTCCTTCTTCCCCTAGTGCATAACAAAGGTCTAACACAAAGAGAAGAAGGAGAAGTGACCCCCACGACAACAGTCGGCATTCTTCTTCTCTCATATATGGTGGAGACACTCCCTCACCGACATTTTGACTGTCATGTATGGAGCCCCGACAGACTTAAAGTCAACTCGAAATGTCGTTTAATTCTCTTTCTAGCAAATCCGGGGCACTCGATATTTCCTACATATTCTAGAACAAGTCATGCTTAAATTCACGGAAAAATCCAGCATGACCTTTTCTAAAATAGGACATATCGAGCGCCTAAAATTTTCCTGAGTGGAAATGAATCAACACTCCGGCAACACATAGGCCACTCTGATTTTCCCTGTGATAAAAAGATGTGCCTTATCTCATATATCCAAATCAATTATCATAAGCATTCGCACCCAAACATTTCAATATATCTTATGACCCGAATATTTCATTTGGTTAAGAAGCATAACTAAATACCCTAGTTGTACTCTATTCAATACCGAGGAGTAGAGAAGGAGGAGGCGGACTTTTACTCACCGACTCGGGTGTAGAGGAAGAAGAGGTAGCTCAGATGATGATCACTTCAAGGAGACATGACTCTACAAAGTCTGCATATTCCACCGAGTAAAATTTTAATTAGATCATCAAATCTCATATAGCATTCTTTGATGACAAAGTGATAATGACATAAATTCAACTAGTTCTATTAATTGAACTAGTTCAACTAAGCACTTACTAAAAACAAACTAGTTCTATTAATTTTCTTACTAAAAATAAATTATTTCTATAGTAAAAATTTAATTAGATCATCAAATGCCTATTCACTAGTTTTCTATTACTAAAATGTTAGTAAAATTCTGTGTACTAAAATTTTCTATTACTAAAACTTTTTTATATTACTAAAATTACAAACTATTTCTATACCTAATTATATTACTAAAATTCTCTATTACTAAAACTTTCTATTAGTAAAACTATTCCTATACCTAATTACAAACTTGTAGAGGAAGGGAGGAGGGAGGAAGGGAGGGAGGCGGGAGGTAGGGAGGGATGAGAGAGGGAGGAGGCTGAGATGGCAGTAGATGGAGGGGGAGGAAAGGAGGGAGGAGGGGTGGCGTATGGAGGCGAGGCAGTGATTGGAGGGGGAGGAGGTGGGAGGAGGAGGGAGGAAGAGGGAGAGAGGAGGGGGAGGAGGTGTGAGGAGGAGGGAGGAAGGAGGAAGTGGTGGGAGGAGGGCCGCCGAAGGGAGGAGTGAGGGAGGAGGACGAGGTGGTGGGAGGAGGGAGGAGGGGCGCCGGAGGGAAACCGGAGGGAGGAGGAGGAGAGAGAGGATACCTTGGGGGCGACGGCAATGCGGTGGCGGGGGAGGGCCAAACATCAGCGGTGGCGAAACGCATGGGAGAGTGACACTGAGTGGAGAGGGGAGAGTGAGTGGCGGCCAGTTGGAGAAGATAGGATGGGCTTAGCAGCAGCGCGCTTTGGGGTAAAGCGCTACCGCTAAACGCCATAGCAGTAGCGCCTTTTACTAGAAAAGCGTTACTGCTGTAGGACTAGCAGTAGCGCCCTGTGGGAAAACGTGCTACTTCTAAGGCTAAGCATACAAAAAATAAAAAAATACATTGGTCATTAGTGATCTTTTTGTGTAGAATCTAAATGGTCAATAGGAATCTTCCCCGGTTTAAGAACTGGTGAAGATTCCTATTGCAGCCACAGATCCTACACATAGTGTTCAATGAAGACCAAGTGGTTGTGATGGTTTGAGAAGTAACGTATTTAAGTTGGTAATCATGGAGCGAGGTGGGACTAAATTGGTTGCAAATGAGTGGACTAAACGTAGCAGCAGCAAGGGTGGATGAAAAGCGTTGCTGCTAAGTTCAAATAGCAGTAGCGCTTCTAGAGAACCGACGCTACTACTAAACCTACTCTGGCGGCAACGGTGTACCATTTGTAGTTGTAGCGCTGGTTTTTCTAACGCGCTACTACTACGTGGGTAGTAGCAGCGCGGTTTTTTCTATGTGCGCTACTGCTAAGTAGCAGCAGTGCCTTATTTTAAACCGCGTTGTTGGTAAGATTCTGTGTATAAGGTTTCCCCTAGTAGTGTCTCGTCCCTCTCCTAGGCACGGCGGTCAAAGGAGTGGAGGGCAAAAGGAGCACCTGGGCAGGAGCCCGGCCCGCCCCCCTCGGGCTCCAGGAGAGGTAGCCCGACGGGAACGGGAGCACTGGGGAATGCCTCGATGGAGAGCACGACGGAGGTGACCCCGTCGACCACCGCCACCAGGGCCAGCACGTCTCGGCAGGGCTAACGAAGCTGAAGTCCGAGAGGAAGCCTACCGGGGTCCAGCTGGAGGACTACTGGAGGAGCCCAGGAGCACCATCCCCACCTCCGCATCCAACTCTCTGGAAAATCACACTGCCGGGAAGAAGATGCAGATGCAGATGATGGTGCTTCCAGCTGTTGAAGATGGTGCAGGCGGCGATCAGCCGGAGTCAGAGTCATCGCTCTCCCACCTGGTGCCGTCGTCATCGCCGTCACTGTCCTCCTCCTCGCTTTCGCTTGAGGAGGATCTTTCGTTGTCGGTAGAGCTCTCCGCGCAGAAGCCTAAGCGACCTCCTGGCCGCCCGAAGATCTTGACGGAGAGAAGGCCACTATCCATTAATTTGAACTGGAGAATTTTCCCCTCCGAGAAGCCATGGCCGCGGGCGAAGGTCTTCCAGCCATCGTGGAGGTACATGACGTGAGGGGCAGGGAAGTCGACATCAACCCACATACTGTTGTTCCCACAGCCCCTCATGTGCAACCTCAGAGCGCATGGTTGTCCGAGCTCCATCTCCCGCACAAAGGGAGTTGGGAGGCGAAGATGACCGCATAGGGGCTTGTACAGCCTGATGATGAACTCCAGAGGGTGGTCCCCGACATGGCCTTCCATCGGTGGAGGAGCTGCCGGTTGGGGCGCCGCCAAGGCGCCGCCCCGCCCTCCTCCTCCTCGAGCACCGCGGCGACCTGGACCTCGCCCCCTTCCTCCTCCCATCGCAACGGGTCCCGCCACCATAGGATCCGAACGAGGAGGATGCGCTATCGAGTAGAAACCCTCGTCGCCGCCGCTAGGACACGCCACGCCCTCGCCCTCTCACCATGGCTAGGAGAGAAGGGTTGAGGAGGAGAAGAAGAATTGTGTGCAGAGAGGCACCGCCCCTGCCACTTTTTATAGAGGGACGAGGCAGGGGCTGGCTCCTCATGCATGAAATGGCCGCCCCGCTCCTCCAATGCGGCCTCTTTGCACCCTCTGTGGCTCTGAGAATCAAGGCCGACCCTTTGCTCCAACCATCAGAACTCGGTTTTCGGCCATGGCACTCCTCCCCGTGCCCTCCGCATCCACCACCTACCATGCCCAATGCATACAGGACAAATGGTAGGTCCGTGCAAAACGGGAGGCAAGTGGGATGGCAGTTTCCGCCCCATGACCGTGGGGTGAGGAGAATCCACATGCCACGATCAAAGTTCTTCCACAGCATTGCGCATGATGTGTGGAGAAACGAGAAACAGGCCCGCAATCAGGACCAATGAAGAAACAAAGAAGACCTCAAGAGACCAGCCTCTTCAGCAACCCCGCCTGTGCACTTATAAGGCCCTACCCCGACAACGCTCGGCAACGCGTTCGGGGCAGGCCTGGGCGCTTCTGCCGGTGCAACAAACCCTAGGTCTGTTGCCCAGACTGTGGATAGGCACAGGAACAAGATTGAAACACCAGCCCAAGTCAGAGAACAGGGGACCAAGAGATTCAAAGGATCAACATACAGATCAGAAGGACCAGGATCGAGCCAGAGAAGCAAGAGACCATCGAGAGAAAGGCCTCCTTTGCCGGGTAGGTGAGCCCAGCAAAGGGCGAGGCCACCCCCAGAAGGAAACGTCCAAGACATCCTGGCAGGGCCTGCCGGGACTCACGGAGGCGAACTCACCTCACCAACCACTCTGCCACGACCCACATCGTCAATCAGTGCGGTGTCAAGCCGCAGAGTGACTAAGTGGCAGCCATTCGCCACATGGCAGCCTCTCCCTACAGGAAAAACCCACAGATGACACCCGTCCTATGACGTGTCGAGCGAGCAGGCGTGGAGCTGGCAAGATGGCCCGACAAGCCCTGCCAGGCAACCAACGATGTGACGTTGAGCGGTGCATTTAATACGCCCTGTCAGCCCGCAGAGTTAGGTATGATAGCACTATTTGCTATCTTATCAGTGCAAACTGACCACATTGCCACTGTGGTAACCCCTTGATCTATAAAAGGAGGCACATGGCAACCATAAAATGGGTTAGAAGATTGGATAACTCACACCCCCATCCGCGCGTAGCCACTGCTGCCCTGAGGCAACCCCTGCCGGGCAAGTGTACTACGCTCCACCACCACTTTTCCACCATCAACCCACTAAAGCAGGAGTAGGGTTTTATGCCTCACAGCGGCCCAAACCTGGGTAAAGTTGCCTGCTTGATCTCTGTCGTGCTGCCCCACGCTCGTTTGCTCTTTGTGCAATGTGACGCCCCCCTGCCGAACCAACAAGGGGCCTCCTGGTCCCATAGGTAGCCGTGGTTTCCCGCGACACCCATGATATCAGTGGGCCAACTAAGGCCCGAGATATGTTTCGGCTTGGTAATGGCCCGTCATATAACTAGGTTAATAATGGAATGTTCTACATTTCAGCCTGCTGAAGGCCCGTCGACGACTAGTGAAAATTGAGGCCGAACATGCATTTCGGCCTGCTAAAGGCCCATGGTTTCTTTTGGCCTGTAACAGGTCGACAGAATATTCAGCCTGTTAATGGCCAGAAGCTTGAAACGCCCAACTAAGCGCTGGGTCCACTAAAGGCCCAACTAAACATTGGGCTGAATATAGGCCCATGTAAGTTGTGCGCCTGGTGCAAAGTGTCAAGGCCCCAATGGCCTTTCAGGCCAAAGAAAGTTGTAGGCCGACCCAATTTTGGTCCGCTAAAATGCAGGCCCGATAGAGGCGAATGTTTCGGCCTGGTCGACTGTTGGGGAACGTAGCAGAATTTTAAAATTTTCTACGCATCACCAAGATCAATCTATGGAGTCATCTAGCAACGAGGGAGAGGAGACTGCATCTACATACCCTTGTTGATCGCGAGCGGAAGCGTTCAAGAGAACGGGGTTGATGGAGTCGTACTCGTCGTGATCCAAATTACCGATGACCAAGCGCCGAACAGACGGCACCTCCGCGTTCAACACACGTACGGTTGGGGAAGACGTCTCCTCCTTCTTGATCCAGCAAGGGGAAGGAGAGGTTGATGCAGATCCAGCAGCACGACGGCGTGGTGGCGGAAGCAGCGGTGATCTCGGCAGGGCTTCGCCAAGCTCCAACGAGAGGGAGATGTGTTACGAGGGGAGAGGGAGGCGCCAGGGACATGGGTGCGGCTGCCCTCCCTCCCCCCACTATATATAGGGCACCTAGGGGGGCGCCGGCCCTAGGAGATCCCATCTCCAAGGGGGGGCGACGGCCAAGGGGGGACTTGCCCCCAAGTTAGGTGGGGCGCCCCCCACCCCTAGGGTTTCCAACCCTAGGCGCAGGGGGAGGCCCATGGGGGGTGCACCAGCCCACCAGGGGCTGGTTCCCCTCCCACTTCATCCCATGGGTCCCTCCGGGATAGGTGGCCCCACCCGGTGGACCCCCGGGACCCTTCCAGTGGTCCCGGTACAATACCGATTATCCCCGAAGCATTCCCGATGGCTGAAACTGGACTTCCTATATATAAATCTTCACCTCCGTACCATTCCGGAACTCCTCGTGACATCCGAGATCTCATCCGGGACTCCGAACAACTTTTGGGTTACTGCATACTAATATCTCTACAACCCTAGCGTCACCGAACCTTAAGTGTGTAGACCCTACGGGTTCGGGAGACAGGCAGACATGACCGAGACGACTCTCCGGTCAATAACCAATAGCGGGATCTGGATACCCATGTTGGCTCCCACATGCTCCTCGATGATCTCATCGGATGAACCATGATGTCGAGGATTCAAGTAATCCCGTATACAATTCCCTTTGTCAATCGGTACGTTACTTGCCCGAGATTCGATCGTCAGTATCCCAATACCTCGTTCAATCTCGTTCCCGGCAAGTCACTTTACTCGTACCATAATGCATGATCCCGTGACCAAACACTTGGTCACATTGAGCTCAGTATGATGATGCATTACCGAGTGGGCCCAGAGATACCTCTCCATCATACGGAGTGACAAATCCCAGTCTCGATCCGTGTCAACCCAACAGATACTTTCGGGGATACCTATAGTATACCTTTATAGTCACCCAGTTACATTGTGACGTTTGGAACACCCAAAGCACTCCTACGGCATCCGGAAGTTACACGATCTCATGGTCTAAGGAAATGATACTTGACATTGAAAAAGCTCTAGCAAACGAACTACACGATCTTGTGGTATGCTTCGGATTGGGTCTTGTCCATCACATCATTCTCATAATGATGTGATCCCGTTATCAATGACATCCGATGTCCTTAGTCAGGAAACCATGACTATCTATTGATCAACGAGCTAGTTAACTAGAGGCTCACTAGGGACATGTTATGGTCTATGTATTCACACATGTATTATGATTTCCGAATAACACAATTATAGCGTGAATAATAGAAAATTATCATGAACAAGGAAATATAATAATAATCATTTTATTATTGCCTCTAGGGCATATTTCCAACAGTCTCCCACTTGCACTAGAGTCAATAATCTAGTTACATTGTGATGAATCGAAAACCCATAGAGTTCTGGTGTTGATCATGTTTTGCTCGCGGAAGAGGTTTAGTCAACGGATCTGCGACATTCAGATCCGTATGTACTTTGCAAATATCTATGTCTCCATCTTGAACATTTTCACGAATGGAGTTGAAGCGACGCTTGATGTGCCTGGTCTTCTTGTGAAACCTGGGCTCCTTGGCAAGGGCAATAGCTCCAGTGTTGTCACAGAAGAGAGTGATCGGCCCCGACGCATTGGGTATGACTCCTAGGTCGGTGATGAACTCCTTCATCCAGATTGCTTCATGCGCTGCCTCCGAGGCTGCCATGTACTCCGCTTCACATGTAGATCCCGCCACGACGCTTTGCTTGCAACTGCACCAGCTAACTGCCCCACCATTCAAAATATACATGTATCCGGTTTGTGACTTAGAGTCATCCAGATCTGTGTCGAAGCTAGCGTCGACGTAACCCTTTACGACGAGCTCCTCGTCACCTCCATATACGAGAAACATATCCTTAGTCCTTTTCAGGTACTTCAGGATGTTCTTGACCGCTGTCCAGTGTTCCATGTCGGGATTACTTTGGTACCTTCCTACCAAACTCACGGCAAGGTTTACATCAGGTCTGGTACACAGCATGGCATACATGATAGACCCTATGGCTGAGGCATAGGGGACGACACTCATCTTTTCTCTATCTTCTGCCGTGGTCGGACATTGAGCTGAGCTCAATTTCACACCTTGCAACACAGGCAAGAACCCCTTCTTGGACTGATCCATATTGAACTTCTTCAATATCTTATCAAGGTATGTGCTTTGTGAAAGACCTATGAGGCGTCTCGATCTATCTCTATAGATCTTGATGCCTAATATGTAAGCAGCTTCTCCAAGGTCCTTCATCGAAAAACACTTATTCAAGTAGGCCTTAATACTGTCCAAAACTTCTATATCATTTCCCATCAAAAGTATGTCATCCACATATAATATGAGAAATGCTACAGAGCTCCCACTCACTTTCTTGTAAACGCAGGCTTCTCCATAAGTCTGCATAAACCCAAACGCTTTGATCATTTCATCAAAGCGAATGTTCCAACTCCGAGATGCTTGCACCAGCCCATAGATGGAGCGCTGGAGCTTGCATACCTTGTTAGCATTCTTAGGATCGACAAAACCTTCCGGCTGCATCATATACAATTCTTCCTTAAGAAAGCCGTTAAGGAATGCCGTTTTGACGTCCATTTGCCATATCTCATAATCATAGTATGCGGCAATTGCTAACATGATTCGGACGGACTTCAGCTTCGCTACGGGTGAGAAGGTCTCATCGTAGTCAACCCCTTGAACTTGTCGATAACCCTTAGCGACAAGTCGAGCCTTATAGATGGTAACATTACCATCCGCGTCCGTCTTCTTCTTAAAGATCCATTTATTCTCTATCGCTCGCCGATCATCGGGCAAGTCTGTCAAAGTCCATACTTTGTTTTCATACATGGATCCTATCTCGGATTGCATGGCTTCAAGCCATTTGTTGGAATCTGGGCCCGCCATTGCTTCTTCATAGTTCGAAGGTTCACCGTTGTCTAACAACATGATTTCCAGGACAGGGTTGCCATACCATTCTGGTGTGGAACGTGTCCTTGTGGACCTTCGAAATTAAGTAGCAACTTGATCCGAAGTACCTTGATCATTATCATTAACTCCCTCTCTAGTCGGTGCAGGCACCACAGGAACATCTTCCTAAGCTGCGCTACTTTCCGGTTCAAGAGGCAGTACTTCATCGAGTTCTACTTTCCTCCCACTTACTTCCCTCGAGAGAAACTCTTTCTCCAGAAAGGACCTGTTCTTGGCAACAAAGATCTTGCCTTCGGATCTGAGGTAGAAGGTATACCCAATGGTTTCCTTAGGGTATCCTATGAATACACATTTTTCCGACTTGGGTTCGAGCTTTTCAGGTTGAAGTTTCTTGACATAAGCATCGCATCCCCAAACTTTTAGAAACGACAGCTTAGGTTTCTTCCCAAACCATAATTCATACGGTATCGTCTCAACAGATTTAGATGGTTCCCTATTTAAAGTGAATGTAGCTGTCTCTAGAGCGTATCCCCAAAATGATAGCGGTAAATCATTGAGTGACATCATAGATCGCACCATATCCAATAGAGTGCGATTACGACGTTCGGACACACCGTTATGCTGAGGTGTTCCAGGCGGCGTAAGTTGTGAATCGATTCCACATTTCCTTAAGTGCGTACCAAATTCGTGACTTAAATATTCTCCCCCATGATCTGATCGTAAGAATTTTATCTTTCGATCACGTTGATTCTCTACCTCATTCTGAAATTCCTTGAACTTTTCAAAGGTCTCAGACTTGTGTTTCATCAAATAGACATACCCATATCTACTCAAGTCATCGGTGCGAGTGAGAACATAACGATAGCCACCGCGAGCCTCAACGCTCATTGGACTGCACACATCAGTATGTATAATTTCCAACAAGTTGGTTGCTCGCTCCATTGTTCCGGAGAACTGAGTCTTGGTCATTTTACCCGTGAGGCATGGTTCGCACGTGTCAAATGATTCGAAATCAAGAGACTCCAAAAGTCCATCTGTATGGAGCTTCTTCATGCGTTTGACGCTGATGTGACCAAGGCGGCAGTGCCACAGATATGTGGGACTATCATTATCAATCTTACATCTTTTGGTATTCACACTATGAATATGTGTAACATCATGTTCGAGATTCATTAAGAATAAACCATTGACCAGCGGGGCATGACCATAAATCATATCTCTCATATAAATAGAACAACCATTATTCTTGGATTTAAATGAGTAGCCATCTCGTATTAAACGAGATCCAGATACAATGTTCATGCTCAAAGTTGGCACTAAATAACAATTATTGAGGTTTAAAACTAATCCCGTAGGTAAATGTAGAGGTAGCATGCCGACGGCGATCACATCGACCTTGGAACCATTCCCGACGCACATCGTCACCTCGTCCTTCACCAGTCTCCGCTTATTCCGCAGCTCCTGCTTTGAGTTACAAATATGAGCAACCGCACCGGTATCAAATACCCAGGAGCTACTACGAGTACTGGTAAGGTACACATCAATTACATGTATATCACATATACCTTTAGTGTTGCCAGCCTTCTTGTCCGCTAAGTATTTGGGGCAGTTCCGTTTCCAGTGTCCCTTTCCCTTGCAATAAAAGCACTCAGTCTCAGGTTTGGGTCCATTCTTTGGCTTCTTCTCGGCAACTGATTTACCGGCCGCGGCAACTCCCTTGCCGTCCTTCTTGAAGTTCTTCTTACCCTTGCCTTTCTTGAAACTAGTGGTTTTATTGACCATCAACACTTGATGTTCCTTTTTGATTTCCACCTCCGCTGATTTCAGCATTGAAAATACTTCAGGAATAGTTTTCACCATCCCCTGCATATTGTAGTTCATCAAAAATCTCTTGTAGCTAGGTGGGAGCGACTGAAGGATTCTGTCAATGACCGCCTCATCCGGGAGGTTAATGTCCAGCTGGGACAAGCGGTTGTGCAACCCAGACATTTTGAGTATGTGCTCACTGACAGAACTATTTTCCTCCATCTTACAACTGTAGAACTTGTCGGAGACTTCATATCTCTCGACCCGGGCATGAGCTTCGAAAACCATTTTCAGCTCTTCGAACATCTCATATGCTCCGTGTTGCTCAAAACGCTTTTGGAGCCCCGGTTCTAAGCTGTAAAGCATGCCGCACTGAACGAGGGAGTAATCATCAGCACGTGACTGCCAAGCGTTCATAACGTCTTGGTTCTCTGGGATGGGTGCTTCACCTCGCGGTGCTTCTAGGACATATGCTTTCCTGGCAGCTATGAGGATGATCCTCAGGTTCCGGACCCAGTCTGTATAGTTGCTGCCATCATCTTTCAGCTTGGTTTTCTCTAGGAACGCGTTGAAGTTGAGGTTGACATGAGCGTTGGCCATTTGATCTACAAGAAATTTTGCAAAGGTTTTTAGACTAAGTTCATCTAATCAAATTTTTTTAATGAACTCCCACTCAGATTAGACATCCCTCTAGTCATCTAAGTGATACATGATCCGACTCAACTAGACCGTGTCCGATCATCATGTGAGACGGACTAGTCATCATCGGTGAACATCTCCATGTTGATCATATCTTCCATATGACTCATGTTCGACCTTTCGGTCTTCCGTGTTCCGAGGCCATGTCTGTACATGCTAGGCTCGTCAAGTCAACCTAAGTGTATTGCGTGTGTAAATCTGGCTTACACCCGTTGTATGCGAACGTTAGAACCTATCACACCCGATCATCACGTGGTGCTTCGGAACAACGGACCTTAGCAACGGTGCACAGTTAGGGGGAACACTTTCTTGAAATTATTGCGAGGGATCATCTTATTTATGCTACCGTTCTTCTAAGCAAATAAGATGTAAAACATGATAAACATCACATGCAATCAAATAGTGACATGATATGGCCAATATCATTTTGCTCCTTTTGATCTCCATCTTCGGGGCGCCATGATCATCGTCGTCACCGGCATGACACCATGATCTCCATCATCGTGTCTTCATGAAGTTGTCTCTTCAGCTATTACTTCTACTACTATGGCTAACGGTTAGCGATAAAGTAAAGTAATTACATGACGTATAAGTTGACACGCAGGTCATAAATAAATTAAGACAACTCCTATGCCTCCTGCCGGTTGTCATACTCATCGACATGCAAGTCGTGATTCCTACTACAAGAACATGATCAATCTCATACATCACATATATCATTCATCACATCCTTTTGGCCATATCACATCACACGGCACATGCTGCAAAAACAAGTTAGACGTCCTCTAATTGTTTTTGCAAAAAATTTACGTGGCTGCTATAGGTTTCTAGCAAGAATGTTTCTTACCTACGCCAAAACCACAACGTGATATGCCAATTTCTATTTACCCTTCATAAGGACCCTTTTCATCGAATCTGATCCGACTATAGTGGGAGAGACAGACACCCGCTAGCCACCTTATGCAACTGGTGCATGTCAGTCGGTGGAACCAGTCTCACGTAAGCGTACGTGTAAGGTCGGTCCGGGCCGCTTCATCCCACGATGCCGCAGAATCAAGATAAGACTAGTAACGGCAAGCAAATTGACAAAATCGACGCCCACAACAACTTGTGTTCTACTCGTGCATAGAAGCTACGCATAGACCTAGCTCTGATACCACTGTTGGGGAACGTAGCAGAATTTCAAAATTTTCTACGCATCATCAAGATCAATCTATGGAGTCATCTAGCAACGAGGGAGAGGAGAGTGCATCTACATACCCTTGTAGATCGCGAGTGGAAGCGTTCAAGAGAACGGGGTTGATGGAGTCGTACTCGTCGTGATCCAAATCACCGATGACCAAGCGCCGAACAGATGGCACCTCCGCATTCAACACACGTACGGTTGGGGAAGACGTATCCTCCTTCTTGATCCAGCAAGGGGAAGGAGAGGTTGATGGAGATCTAGCAGCATGACGGCGTGGTGGTGGAAGCAGCGGTGATCTCGGTAGGGCTTTGCCAAGCTCCAATGAGAGGGAGAGGTGTTACGAGGGGAGAGGGAGGCGCCAGGGACTTGGGTGCAGCTGCCCTCCCTCCCCCACTATATATAGGGCCCCTAGGGGGGTGCCGGCCCTAGGAGATCCCATCTCCAAGGGGGCGGAGGCCAAGGGGGGACTTGCCCCCCAAGTCAGGTGGGGCGGCCCCCACCCCTAGGGTTTCCAACCCTAGGCGCAGGGGGAGGCCCATGGGGAGTGCACCAGCCCACCAGGGGCTGGTTCCCCTCCCACTTCATCCCATGGGGCCCTCCGGGATATGTGGCCCCACCCGGTGGACCCCCGGGACCCTTCTGGTGGTCCCGGTACAATACCGATTACCCCCGAAGCCTTCCCGATGACCGAAACTGGACTTCATATATATAAATCTTCACCTCCGGACCATTTCGGAACTCCCCGTGACGTCCGGGATCTCAGCCAGGACTCCGAACAACTTTCGGGTTACCGCATACTAATATCTCTACAACCCTAGCGTCACCGAACTTTAAGTGTGTAGACCCTATGGGTTCGGGAGACAGGCAGACATGACCGAGATGACTCTCCGGTCAATAACCAACAGCGGAACCTGGATACCCATGTTGGCTCCCACATGCTCCTCGATGATCTCATCGGATGAACCACGATGCAGAGGATTCAAGTAATCCCGTATACAATTCCCTTTGTCAATCGGTATGTTACTTGCCTGAGATTCGATCATCGGTATCCCAATACCTCGTTCAATCTCGTTCCCGGCAAGTCACTGTACTCATACCGTAATGCATGATCCCGTGACCAAACACTTGGTCGCATTGAGCTCATTATGATGATGCATTACCGAGTGGGCCCAGAGATACCTCTCCGTCATATGAAGTGACAAATCCCAGTCTCGATCAGTGTCAACCCAACAGATACTTTCGGGGATACCTGTAGTATACCTTTATAGTCACCCAGTTACGTTGTGACGTTTGGTACACCCAAAGCACTCCTACGACATCCGGGAGTTACACGATCTCATGGTCTAAGGAAATGATACTTGACATTGGAAAAGCTCTAGCAAACGAACTACATGATCTTGTGCTATGCTTAGGATTGGGTCTTGTCCATCACATCATTCTCATAATGATGTGATCCCGTTATCAATGACATCCAATGTCCATAGTCAGGAAACCATGACTATCTATTGATCAACGAGCTAGTTAACTAGAGGCTCACTAGGGACATGTTATGGTCTATGTATTCACACATGTATTATGATTTCCGGATAACACAATTATAGCATGAATAATAGACAATTATCATGAACAAGGAAATATAATAATAATCATTTTATTATTGCCTCTAGGGCATATTTCCAACATCGACTACATTAGATTTTCGCCATTTTTTCAGATAGCGAATGATGGCATATATGGTAACTAGTAGGAATTAAGAACAAACCTACTCGATACAATAAACAAATTGTTGGATAGTAACTTAGAATAAACCTACACTATACAATAAAGGATTTATGGTATATTACATCAACTGGGCATCGAAGTTCGCCACCAGTGATCATAAAGCGCAACGAAGAAGTAGATTACAAAAACTGGGCGCCATTCCAGCGTAACAAAATAATTTGAAACCAAGACCACTTCCAAGACAGTTCAGGAAAGGTTAGCCTTGCGTGGGAACTGCTGCGCAAGCTACTAAGCAAGGCTGTGAGACCAGCCTAGCATGTCAGTCATAGCTTCCAGGTGTAGATGTTTAGCAATGAGGTTCCCATTGGTGTTCTCCACAATCTTTCTTAGAGATAGGACTTCAAGTCGAAGTTGAGTTGCAGAATGCCTTTCTGCTAGAACTTGGGACTGAAGTAGTCGAACTGATTCAGACAACGAATTATGTGAGCTTGTCTGACTGCTAGTCTCAAGTAACTTGAACACTGCATCAAGTCCAGACTTTGGGGTTGTCTCGCTATCTTCAAGATGTTTTGCCTTCTTTGCTGCAATATATGTTGGGTTTGTCTCACAACCTTCAGCAGACTTGTGCATGCCATCAGGCATTTCACCCTGAAACAAATAGAGAGATGACAGGTTTTGCACGTGTATAAACAAAGATGGTAACTGTGCTGTCAATTCCGTCCAATTTCAAAATAGAAAATAAAGAGTAAATTCAAAATATCAATAGCATAATTTGGCATAGTTCATAATGCGGGGAGCTTCACCACACTACTGGATTACCATGTCAACATAACAAGCATAGATGAAGGGCAAAGACAATCATTGTATCTATTTTGGTTAATGTGCATGGCATGTTGTTCATATCATCAACCACATCAGTAAGATAAAACAGGAGATGACAAGGTGCAAACATGGGCTGCTTCACCACACACTGGATTATAGATCCACAAAAACAAGCATACATATAGGGAGTATTGAGTAATGTACATGGTATGCATAAGGAATTTGGTTTTACAAGTAAAACTTGGAACTTACAGTTGTTGTGAATATGCATTTTGATACAAACAACAAACTAAACAACAGTTGGCAATAGGGAGTATGAGCAAATGAAACAGCAGCTGAGGATAAACGCTTTAGAAGGACTGACTTACATTAACAGTTAACACCGGCTTTATAATGCCCTTCTCCATGTCAAGGGAAGGATAACTCAAGAATTTCAACATAGAATCTTCTTGATAAGCATTACCTATACTCTACACTTTGTAGAGAGTAATTATAGATATGATAATACTGGAAGAGATAGAGGATAATGAAGATAAGACGCAGATTGATGCTACATAATCAACTACCAATCCCTAGAAGTACAAGTGTTACAGGACAAAATGTACTAAGATGAGCAATGGGCTACACTTCTGCACTGGCATTGTCTGTGTACTCAACTTTTTCGTAAGATTAAACATAGATCTGATATTTTTTAGTAAATGGTGGGCGAGGGAGATAAGATGTGGAATGGTACACAATGAACCAATCCCTCTTCCCATAATATAAGAGTGTTTTGAATGCCGGTTGAGGGAGTCCTGGATTAGGGGGTCTCCGGACAGCCGGACTATATCCTTTGGCCGGACTGTTGGACTATGAAGATACAAGATTGAAGACTTCGTCCCGTGTCCGGATAGGACTCTACTTGGCGTGGAAGGCAAGCTAGGCAGTACGGATATGGATATCTCCTCCTTTGTAACCGACCTTGTGTAACCCTAGCCCCCTCCGGTGTCTATATAAACCGGAGGGTTTTAGTCCGTAGGACAACATATACTCATACCATAGGCTAGCTTCTAGGGTTTAGCCTCTCCGATCTTGTGGTAGATCAACTCTTGTAATACTCATATCATCAAGAATAAATCAAGCAGGACGTAGGGTTTTACCTCCATCAAGAGGGCCCGAACCTGGGTAAAACATCGAGTCCCGTGCCTCCTGTTACCATCTACCTTAGACGCACAGTTCGGGACCCCCTACTGAGATCCACCGGTTTTGACACCGACATTGATGCTTTCATTGAGAGTTCCTCTGTGTCGTCGCCATTAGCTTGATGGCTCCTACGATCATCGATAGCGATGCAGTCCAAGGTGAGACTTTTCTCCCTGGACAGATCTTTGTGTTCGGCGGCTTCGCACTACAGGCCAACTCGCTTGGCCATCTGGAGCAGATCGAAAGTTACGCCCCTGGCCACCAGTTCAGGTTTGGAAGCCTAAACTACACAGCCGATATCCACGGAGACTTGATCTTCGACGGATTCGAGCCTCTGCCTTGTGCGCCATGCGGTCACAATGAGTACGATTTAGCTCTACCATCGGACAGTGTTCAAGAAATTGCACCAGCAGCCGCTCCGACCCTCAATTCGGAGCCAGTTGCGCCATCCATGGACGGGTGGATAGACCCCGCCACGGAGGCCGAATCCTCTGTGGTGATCGAGCCAAATATCAACCTTACCCTTCACGAGAGCCGTGTTGCCAAACTGCCGGATCCTTCTCCGGCCACGGACTCCGAGCCGCCTGCGCCCGTTCCTGTCGAATCTGATTGGGCGCCGATCATGGAGTTTACCTCCGTGGATATTTTTCAGCACTCGCCCTTTGGCGACATACTGAACTCATTAAGGTCTCTCTCCTTGTCAGGAGAGTCCTGGCTGAACTACATCCGGTAGGATTGGGATGTGTATGACGAAGAAATTCGCCGCCCACCCACCACCCACTTAGTAGCCACTGTCGATTACTTAATCGACATGCTCGACTTCGACTCCGAAGACATCGACGATATGGACGACGATGCGGGAGGCGAAGAGGAACCACTGCCCACAGGGCACTGGACAACCACCTCATCATATGACATATACATGGTGGACACACCCAAAGAAGGCAATGGCGACGGGATAGCGGAGGATGACCCTTCCAAGAAGCAACCCAAGCACCGGCGTCAGCGGCGCCGCTCTAAGTCCCGCCAAGGCAAAAGCGGTGATACCGGCACCGGAGATAATAGCACTCCGGACAGTGCCGAAGGCAACAACAATCCCCTCCAGCAAGATTTAGAGCAGGAGGATGGAGAAGACAGCCCTCCTAAGGGAGCGGCAGATGGAGAGGCGGAGGATTATAATTACATGCCTCCCTTCGAAGACGAGGCAAGCCTCGACGATGACGAATTCGTCATGCCAGAGGATCCTGTCGAACAAGAGTGCTTCAAGCGCCGGCTTATAGCCACGACAAATAGCCTTAAGAAAAAGCAGCAACAGCTTCAAGTTGATCAAGATTTGCTAGCTGACAGATGGACTGAAGTCCTGGCAGCCGAGAAATATAAACTCGAACGCCCCTCCAAGAGTTACCCAAAGTGCAGGTTGCTACCCCGACTGGAGGAGGAAGCACCGAAACCTAAATCCCCGGCGTATGACACGGCTGACCGGCCACCTCGTGGCCACGACAGAGAGGCATTCCAGCCAAAAGCTCAGCCCGCACCCCGACGCCACTCAAATAACAAGGCATGGGGAAATACGCCAGACCTGCGAGACATATTGGAGGACAAAGCAAAACACGCAAGATCGATCTACGGATCACAAGGGCGCGCCACTATGCGAGACGATAATCGTCACGCCGGATACAGTAAAAGTAAGTCCGTCCGGGCCGAACACAGCGGGCAAGACTCATTTGAGCTGCGTCGCGATATAGCCCAGTACAGAGGCACCGCACACCCCTTATGCTTCACAGACGAAGTAATGGATCATCAAATCCCAGAGGGTTTCAAACCCATAAATATAGAATCATACGACAGCACAGATCCCGCGGTATGCATCGAGGATTTCCTCCTGCACATACACATGGCCCGCGGTGATGACCTACACGCCATCAAATACCTCCCACTCAAACTCAAAGGACCAGCTCAGCATTGGCTCAACAACTTGCCAGCAGAGTCCATTGGCTGTTGGGAAGATCTGGAAGCCGCATTCCTCGACAACCTTCAGGGCACTTATGTGCGACCACCAGATGCCGATGACTTGAGCCACATAATTCAGCAATAACATCAAAGAACCATGGTACTTCGGATACTAAGGACGGCAACGGCAGGTCATGTCGCAACAAACATAAGCGCCGCATTAACAGCGACAATACCGAGGATACGGCAGTCAATGCCGGATTCAAAGGCTCTAAACCCGGTCGGCGGAAAAAGCCATTCAAAAGAAGCACTCCGGGCCCGTCCAGTTTGGACCGTATACTCGATCGCTCATGTCAAATACACGGCACCCCCGACAAGCCAGCCAATCACACCAACAGGGATTGTTGGGTGTTCAAGCGGGCCGGCAAGTTAAATGCCGAAAACAAAGATAAGGGATCTAATAGCGATGACGAGGAGGAGCCCCGGCAGCCGAACACCGGAGGACAGAATAGGTTCCGCCCACAAGTGCGGACGGTGAACATGATATACGCAACCCACATCCCCAAGAGGGAGTGGAAGCGTGCGCTCAGGGACGTATATGCGTTGGAGCCAGTCGCCCCAAAGTTCAACCCATGGTCCTCCTGTCCGATCACCTTCGATCGTAGGGACCACCCCACTAGTATCCGTCATGGCGGATTCACCGCACTAGTCCTAGACCCAATCATTGACGGATTTCACCTCACTCGAGTCCTTATGGATGGTGGCAGTAGCCTAAACCTGCTTTATCAGGATATAGTGCGCAAAATGGGCATAGACCCCTCAAGGATCAAACCCACAAAACGACCTTTAAAGGCGTCATACCAGGTGTAGGGGCCCATTGCATAGGCTCAGTCACACTGGAAGTGGTCTTCGGATCCCCGGATAACTTCCGAAGCGAAGAGTTAATCTTCGACATAGTCTCGTTCCGCAGTGGCTACCATGCACTGCTCGGGCGAACTGCATTTGCAAGATTCATTGCGGTACCACATTATGCATATCTCAAGCTCAAGATGCCAGGACCTCGGGGGATCATCACGGTCAATGGAAACACAGAGCGCTCTCTCCGCATGGAGGAGCACACTGTGGCCCTCGCAGCAGAAGCGCAAAGCAGCTTCTTAAGGAAATCCACTAGTTCGGCGATTAAGGACCCGGACACCTTCAAGCGTGCTCGGGGTAATCGGCAACTAGACCGCCTGGCACGTTCCGAGCTTGCATAGCAATGCGGCCCCACCCCGGTCCCAGCCAAATGGTGAAATCCGTGCCACGTGTACATAATTACGCATTAAAAATACCATGGGCACATGTGGGGAGGGGGGCACGACTACGGCACGCTCCAAGACACGGCTTAAACCGCACTAGGGGCTTCCCGCTCTGTTATTTTTCTCTTTCAGGACTTTAATCTCTAAAACCCTGTCCGGCAGCATGATTGTTGAACACATGATGCAACAACCAAGGAGGCAGAAAGCTACGTCACACCACGGAACTCCCAGGTGGATTAGGATAACGAGTCAAATATTTGCTTTAATACTATTCCTCAGCATGCCCTTGGAAGGGACATGCCAAACAGTCCTACTGTTTGCTTATCGCACTACTTGTATCATTCTGCTTTAACGCACCTTTTTGAATAAACAAGGCATAGCATTAAGACTATTATTGCATTCTTCCTTATATATATATGTTCATTCATGACATCTAGCACCCGTACATTCTGGTACGGCCAATACGCTAGGGGCTTAGGCATACCCCATAATACGGCGTGAGAAGTCCGCACACTTTAGACAGTGTGGCACCCTGAACTTATAGCATTATATGCATCAGCTCCGAATCATGTCTCGGGTCAATAGTTGGGTTTGCCCGGCTCCCATGTTTTGGTACCTTACGTTCCGCTATATCGGCTAAGGTAGCACTGGGAGAACTACTGTGATTGTGCCCTGGTTCTGCTGGGCTATGTACCTCATTAGAGAAAGCTAAAACTAACTGTCATGATAAGGCAAGAGACTGGTCGCTGTTCGAGAGGTCTCAAGTCCCTAAAGACTTATGCCGCTTCGAGCGAGGAGTCGGCCCTGTCCGGCTTAAGGCGTGTATAGCACCCCAAAATCGGCCTTCCGAATACTAGGGGCTTCGCCGAAATTTAAAATTATAGAATTCTATGGCTAAGTGAGAGTGATAACGCATTATAGTCCAATTGCCTTGTTCGTTGTGCTGAGCACCTCCCTCGAAGGACCCAAAAATGGGAACAAGAGTGCTCAGGTTTATCCCGAACACCCCAGCACTCGTGGTGTTGGGGCAGAAGCCGACGACTAGCCATCTCTCAGATTTGATAAATAGCCGAACAGAAGGCAATATTCTAAATTCAAACAAGCGTTGCATAGCGCATATGAACTAGTTTTCATATTACAGGATTATACGAGCAAGTTTATTCAAATATTAAATCTTTCTCACACTCGTCTGCTACAAGACGGGCACCCTTCAGGACACCCTCATAGTACATCTCTGGGTGGCGATGCTCCTTGCCCTGCGGCGGCCCTTCCATCACCAGCTTCACGGCATCCATCTTGGCTTGTTTTGATTTGGTTTAAAATACCAAATAACTTTTATAAATCCTGCAAATAATTGTCGGAACTATTTGAGTTATTTTCAACAGCCCACATTTAGTTCCATAATTATTTGAGCAATTGACATAACTATAGCAGTTAAATGCCCAAATTCAAATACATAATGATTTAATTCAAAATCCAGAGTGACCTAGAAAAATGTGTACCATTTTTGGTAGAGGTTCTGGACCAATTCAAAAATGATGAACTTTTCAGAAGGGCATTTTGGGTTTATTGAAACAATTTCAAATTGAGCCTGGTTGAATTCTATTTGGTGCTAGGATTTGAACATCCCCATTTCAAGTTTAAGAAAAATTTAAACATGATGCATGGATGCCGATGCAACTAATTATAAACAATTCTGGGGTTGTGACATGTGTCACCCTAGGTTATGACTGCTACATGATGAATATCATCCAACACAACTATCATTATCGACCCATTGCCTACGAGTTTTTCATATATTGATCATTGCTAAGTTACTTTCGTTGCTACTGCTGTTACAATCACTACAAACTGCTATTGTTACTTTTTCCACTGTTACCGTTACTTCCATATTACTTTGCTACTAAATACTTTGCTGCAGATATTAAGACTTCTAGGTGTGGTTGAATTGACAACTTAGCTACTAATACTCATGAATATTCTTTGGCTCCCCTTCTGTCGAATCAATATTTTTGTTGAATACTCTACCCTCGAAAACTGTTGTGATCCCCTATACTTGTGGGTTATCAAGAAGTTTTTCTTGCGTCATTGCCGAGGAGCATAGCTCTATTCTTTGAGTCACTTGGGATTTATATCTGTTGATCACTATGAGGAATTTGAAAGATACCAAAACCAAGATTTTCCCCTCTACTACGAGAGGAGGTAAGGAACTGACATCACACTCTACACTTGATTCACCTTTTGTTTTGAGTAAGCTGGCGACACCTACACCTGCTATTGATTCTAATATGTCGCATGTTATTGATGATGCTACTTTGCTATATGATGATACTACTACTTTTCTTGATAGTAATATGCCACTGGGTGAATTTCTTGATGAACAACTTGCTGGAGCTAAAAATATTGAGAAGGCTGAAGATGATGATATTTCTGAGACTGATGAAATTATTGAAACTGAACACTTTGAAACACCTATTAGACCTTGCTCTCCTAGATATGAATTTCATGTTATGCCTGAGTGTTATGTTATGGATGGAGAGGTAGCTAGGGACTTTTTTGCTTGTAAGGATAGAGATGATCTTAAGAAATTAGAAATTACTATGCAAGTGGAAAGAAAAATCTTTGAACGCTAGAATGCAATATGATCCTAAGTTTGCTACTTCACCTATCTTCGTTACTAATAAGGATTATGAATTCTCTGTCAATCCTGAGTTAATTACTTTGGTTGATTCTGATCCTTTCCATGGTTATAAATTGAATGACATGGCCACCCTATTTGCTCATGAGGAAAAAAATTGCTATTACTATATTCTTAAATTGTTTCCTTTCTTGTTAAAGGGTGATGCTAAGTTATGGTTTAATTCTCTTGCTCCTGGTTGTGTGCGTCGTCCCCAGGATATGATATATTACTTCTCTAAAAAATATTTTCCTGCTCATAAGAAACAAGCTGCTTTACAGGAAATATTTAACTTTGTGTAAATTGAAGAAGAGAATCTCCCACAAGTTTGGGGGAGGCTTCTCCAATTACTTAATGCTTTTCCTGATCATCCTCTCAAGAAAAATGAAATACTTGATATCTTTTATAATGGACTAACTGATGCTTCTAGGGACGACCACCTAGATAGTTGTGCTGGTTGTGTTTTCACGGAACAAACTGTTAAACAAGTTGAAGTGCTATTGAATAATATATTGAGAAATGATAATGATTGGACTCTTCTCAAAACACCTCCTAAGCCAACTCCGAAGACGAGAGGTATTCTATTTATCAGTCCTGGAGATATGCAAGAGGAAAAGAAATCTATGAAAGAAAAAGGTATTAAAGCTGAAGATGTTAAGAATTTCCCACCTATTGAAGAAATAGATGGCCTTGATAACCCGACTATCGCGGGAAACCACGGCCACCGATGGGACCAAGACTCCCTTTCTGGTTCGGCGGGGGGGGGGGTGGCACGTTGTTCAAAGAGCGGAAGAGCGTGGAACAACACAGCAGAGATCACACAGACAGTATTTACCCAGGTTCGGGCCGCCACGAGTCGTAAAACCCTACTCCTGCTTTGGTGGATTGATGGTGGAAAATATGATGGTGAGCATAGCATGTTTTCCCAGCAGGGTTGCCTCTGGGTGAGAACGGCTACACGCGTACGAGTGTTTGAGGGTGTGGATCAGCCAACCCTTTCTACGGTTGCCTTGGGCCTCATTTTATAGATCAAGGGGTCACCACAATGGCAAATCAGTCATTGCCCACTGATTAGATAGCAAACATTGCTATCATACCTAACTCTGCAAGCTGACGGGGCGCATTAAATGCGCCGCTCAACGCCACATCATAGCATGCTCGGCAGACCCTGCCGAGCTGTTCTGCTAGCTTCGTACTTGCTCGACACGTCTCAGGATGGGTGTCACTTGGACGTATTTTCTGTAGGAAGTGGCTTCCATGTGGAAAATAGGAGCCACTTAGTCACCTTCGAGCTTGACACTGCACTGATCGACGACGTGTGTCATGGTGAGGTGGTGCGGTAGAGCGGTTTGCCTCCATAAGCCCCGGCAGGCCTGCCAGGACGATCCAAAGGCTTGCTTCTGGGGGCAACTCCACCTTTGCTAGGCTCGCCT
Source organism: Triticum aestivum (assembly GCF_018294505.1). Classification (NCBI taxonomy): domain Eukaryota; kingdom Viridiplantae; phylum Streptophyta; class Magnoliopsida; order Poales; family Poaceae; genus Triticum; species Triticum aestivum. The sequence goes on along the minus strand of NC_057812.1, from coordinate 358,338,680 downwards.
TGACGAGGACATCAATACAATTGTTACACCCACAGCCCCTGCTGCTATACACACTAGACCAATTACTAGAGCTCGCGCACGCCAATTGAATTATCAGGTACTTTCGTTTCTTGGTAACGATTCTAATGTTCATGAGAATATGATGCTGCCTAAATTGGATACATTTGTTTTGCTTACAAATGAAGGGCCTAGCTTGGACAAGAAAGATGAACCTTGGAGCAAGTTCAAGCATGGAGATGATGGCATGCGCAAGGGGAACAAGAACGGAGTTACAAGTGATGATCCCAGGACTCTGAAGCCACCATAGTGAGTGCATGAAGCATGGGACGAAATATACAAGATGCCACTTCATAAATTTCGTCCAGAGGCTATTTTAGGTGCTGCGTCACCTTATTATTGGGCCAGGCCCATGTATTTTCGAAGTACTTAAGTATAGGCTGTTTTTAGAGTCCGTATGTGTGGGGAAACAAGAGTTAGGGTTGGTTTCGGACCCCTCCACCAAGGGTCACGAAATTCCCCCTCTCTCCTCCATATATACAGCCCTTAGGGCATCGTTTAGGCTTTGGGTTTTGTTTAGATTAAAAGTTCGCCATAGCTGCAACTTCGCGTACTTCGTTTGTGTCCAACGACCAGACCAAGACGTCACAGAACCCCACCTTGATCAATAAAGCTTTCATCTTATATTCGCAATATCCAGATTGCAATCTCAGTTTCTTGCTTGTTCTTCGTTTGCTCGCAGGAAACAGACCCTCGTGGTCAGGTTGATCGTGCTCCGGCGTGGTCAATAACCCTCGGAAGTTGGTTTAGCAATTGCTAAGGCGCGACGTCTCGCACGTTCGTAGTCGGATCGTCAAGGTCGACTCCCACAGAAAACGATAGCCACCATCTCATCGAAACATCGGGACACCTTTGCCTCTATCAAGTGGTATCAGATTTTCAGGTTGCTCGGTGAGATTTTACAGTTTTTCGTAGATTAGATCGAGTCTGTTCTTCATACCTACAGTCCACGAAAAAGCCAAAAAAAATTAGGGTTAGTTCATCCTATCCGAACCAATCTGAGCCTTTGCATAATCTTTTCTGTATTTGCTTTGTTGAATTTGCGGTTGCATCGTCGTGTCAAGTTGCTGGTCTTAGCGTCTAGTCCTTTAGAGTTTCGAGTTCTGTTCACAGGTTGTCACGCCGCCGCCGCACCATCGTCATCATCATTACCATATACCACCACCCCACCATATACATCGCCGTTGCCATATACAACCACCAATCCGAGTCCACATATACCATCGCCATATACCACCACCAATCCGAGTCCAGATATACCATCGCCATATACCACCACCAATCCGAGTCCAGATATACCACCACAGTCCGAGTTCCACCAGATTCATCTCCGCCACCAGTCCTAGTCCGGGTCCAGTATTTGTTGCTTTGTTTTCGAGTTCCAAATCACGCCATACTCCGAGTCGTGAGAGAGTAAGACTCCTGGGATTCCATGCTACCCGTAGAAGAAAAATAGTTCCAAACTCAAAAAAAACTAAGTCTGGAAAATTCTGGCTAGGCAGTTTTTAGACCATTTGTAGACTTTTTCGAAAAAAAATTGTTGCGGAGCAAAAAAAAGAGGAAAAAAGTGCAAAAAAAAGTGAAAAAAGGAAAAAAAATTCAGTGTGTGCTCCTCCATTGTTTACGTGCAGCGCCGTGATTTTGTTAGTGTTCTAGGCTCGCGTCTCTAGCACGGTCTAGCCTAGGACCAGCACAGTACCGTCGTTGAGCGTTTATTCAACTTTGCATCTCTGAATTGATTATTGCTGACCCTTTTTGCTACCATATTATAAGCCTTCCCAGCTCCACATACATCTACGTCGTGCGTTTGACTCTCCCTGGTAATCACTCTATACAAGCTTTGAGAGTTTTGACTACGACGGTTGCCGATCACCGCCTGCTGCTGGGTAAGAACTGGTAAGAATTTGAGATTGGCTTGACGGATTTGTGACACCACCACCACCTCTTGTTAGTATTCTGTAGGATCATATTCTTGTGTGTTTCTATTGTTGCTAACCATGGCAGGATCACAAGCCGACGAGACTGACTGGGAGAACATGACGAATAAGGAGTTGCATGATAAATTTCAGCAAATGATGAGTGGACAGGTGCAAGATGTGCTAAACAGATTTGAAGAGGCCATGGAGAAGATAGATGGCATGGAGAAGACGTCCGAAACAAAGCTCGATAACAGGTTTAATGAATTGCTCGCGCGTCTTCCACCACCACCACCGGCTGCACCTAACGCACCTCTACAACAACAACAACAACAACGACTACCTACACATCGTGAAACAGCCCTCCGCCGAGCGAGCCGTCTCCCTCTTGCACCTGGCCAAACTGTTGGTGCTGCTGTTGATACTTCTGTGGCTCCTGCTGCTGATGCGGAGGAGGATGATTTTGCGGAGATTACGAGGATGAGGTTGATCAAAATCAGAACTACGTGCCACCACCAGCACAACAACCACCAGGTCGTCCACATGCAAATAATGGCAATGGTAGGGCTCACCCTCAGGTACGAGATCATGACCATCTCCCTAAACTAAAATTGAATATTCCACCATTTGAGGGTAGATATGTTCCTGATATATATCTTACTTGGGAGTTAGAAACTGAACAACGATTTACATGTTTACAATATCCCGAGGAGAGACGTGTTCCTGCTGCTGTTTGTGCATTCACTAGTTTTGCATGTGTTTGGTGGTCTGAGCATTGTAGATTATATCCTATTCCAGCTACTTGGGCTGCTTTGAAAACTGCTATGCATACTCGTTGGGTTCCGCCATATTATCAACGTGAATTACTTCAAAAATTGCAGCGTTTAAGACAAGGAAAAAATTCTGTAGAAGAATATTATCAGGAATTACAAACTGGCATGATTAGATGTGGTATTGTTGAGGAGAATGAAGCTATGCTTGCACGTTTTATGGGTGGATTAAATAGAGAGATTCAGACCATCCTAGAGTATAAGGAGTATAATAATATCACTCGTTTATTCCATCTTGCTTGTAAAGCTGAACGTGAAGTGCAGGATCGACAGGCATTGGCGCGAACTAACTTTTCTGCAGGTCGATCTTCATCATGGACACCACGTGCATCCTCTACTTCCACTCCACCAGCACCTCCATCAGGTGCCACCTCCAGCCGTGATACAAGAAAGCAGGCACAACCACCACTATCTGCCAAGAGCACACCTGCTGGACCTGCGCAGAGCTCTTCTTCTTCCATGGCATCAACAGGGCACACAAGTGATATTATTTGTCGTCGTTGTAAGGGAAGAGGACATTTTGCGAGAGAATGCCAATCTCAGCGTGTGATGATTGCTACTGAGGATGGTGGGTATGAGTCCGCTAGTGACTATGATGAGGAGACTTTGGCTCTTATTACACGTGAAGAACACGGTGGAGATGATTCTGATCATGAGACGCAATACATGGCTGCTGAAGATGCTGACAGGTATGAATGTTTAGTTGCTCAACGTGTTTTGAGTGTGCAGGTTACACAAGCTGAGCAAAATCAGAGGCATAATTTGTTCCATACAAAGGGAGTTGTGAAGGAACGTTCTGTTCGCGTCATCATAGATGGAGGGAGCTGCAATAACTTGGCTAGCATGGAGATGGTGGAGAAGCTATCTCTCACCACAAGACCACATCCACATCCTTACTACATCCAATGGTTCAACAACAGCGGCAAGGTTAAGGTAACACGTACTGTTCGTGTGCATTTTAGTATCTCTACATATGCTGATTATGTTGATTGTGATGTGGTACCTATGCAAGCATGTTCCTTATTACTTGGTAGACCATGGCAATTTGATAAAAATTCTGTACACCATGGTAGAAACAATCAGTATACTCTTGTTCATAAGGATAAAAATATTACTTTGCTTCCTATGACTCCTGATTCCATTTTGAAAGATGATATTAATAGAGCTAATAAAGCAAAACAGGAGAAAAATAAGAGTGAAAATCAGATTGTGGCAAAAGAATTTGAGCAACAAATGCAGCCTAATAATAAACAATCTAGTGTTGCTTCTGAAATTAAATTGAAAAGTGCATGTTTACTTGCCACCAAATCTGATATTGATGATCTAGATTTTAGCAAATCTGTTTGCTATGCTTTTGTGTGCAAAGAGGCATTATTTTCATTCGAGGACGTGCCTTCCTCTTTGCCTCCTGCTGTCACTAACATTTTGCAGGAGTTCGCTGACGTCTTTCCACAAGACGTGCCACCGGGATTACCACCTATTCGAGGGATTGAGCATCAAATTGACTTAATTCCCGGTGCATCATTACCCAACCGTGCACCATACCGTACCAATCCAGAGGAGACGAAGGAGATTATGCGTCAAGTACAAGAACTGCTCGACAAAGGTTATATACGCGAATCCCTTAGTCCTTGTGCTGTTCCTATCATTTTAGTGCCGAAAAAGGATGGTACGTCGCGTATGTGCGTTGATTGTAGAGGCATTAATAATATTACTATTCGTTATCGTCATCCTATTCCTAGGCTAGATGATATGCTTGATGAATTGAGTGGCTCTACAATATTCTCCAAAGTTGATTTGCGTAGTGGATACCATCAAATTCGTATGAAATTGGGAGATGAATGGAAAACAGCATTTAAAACTAAGTTTGGATTATATGAGTGGTTAGTCATGCCTTTTGGGTTAACTAATGCACCTAGTACTTTCATGAGGTTAATGAACGAAGTTTTACGTGCTTTCATTGGACGATTTGTGGTAGTTTACTTTGATGACATATTGATTTATAGCAAATCTTTGGAGGAACATTTGGAACATTTACGTGCTGTTTTTATTGCTCTACGTGATGCACGTTTGTTTGGTAACCTTGGAAAGTGCACCTTTTGCACCGACCGAGTATCTTTTCTTGGCTATGTTGTTACTCCACAGGGAATTGAAGTTGATAAAGCCAAGATTGAAGCTATTGAGAGTTGGCCGCAGCCCAAAACGGTCACACAAGTGAGGAGTTTCCTTGGCCTCGCTGGTTTCTATAGGCGTTTTGTGAGAGATTTCAGCACCATTGCTGCACCTCTCAACGAGCTTACAAAGAAGGATGTGCCTTTTGTTTGGGGTACCGCACAGGAAGAAGCCTTCACGGTATTGAAAGATAAGTTGACACATGCTCCTTTACTCCAACTTCCTAATTTCAATAAGACTTTTGAGCTTGAATGTGATGCTAGTGGAATTGGATTAGGAGGTGTGTTATTACAAGATGGCAAACCTGTTGCATACTTTTCTGAAAAATTGAGTGGGCCTAGTCTGAACTATTCTACTTATGATAAAGAATTATATGCTCTTGTTCGGACCTTAGAAACATGGCAACATTATTTATGGCCCAAGGAATTTGTTATACATTCTGATCATGAATCTTTGAAACACATTAAAAGTCAAGCAAAACTGAACCGTAGACATGCTAAATGGGTTGAATTCATTGAGACTTTCCCTTATGTCATTAAACACAAGAAGGGTAAAGAAAATGTTATTGCTGATGCATTGTCTCGTCGTTATACTATGCTTTCACAACTTGACTTTAAAATATTTGGTTTGGAGACCATCAAAGATCAATATGTTCATGATGCTGAATTTAAAGATGTATTGCAGAATTGTAAGGAAGGGAGAACTTGGAACAAGTTCGTTCTTAACGATGGATTTGTGTTTCGTGCTAACAAGCTATGCATTCCAGCTAGCTCCGTTCGTCTTTTGTTGTTGCAGGAGGCGCATGGAGGAGGATTAATGGGACACTTTGGCGTCAAGAAGACGGAGGATATACTTGCTACACATTTCTTTTGGCCAAAGATGAGACGGGATGTTGAGCGTTTTGTTGCTCGCTGCACTACATGTCAAAAAGCTAAGTCACGACTCAATCCTCATGGTTTATATATGCCTTTGCCTGTACCTAGTGTTCCTTGGGAGGATATATCTATGGACTTTGTTTTAGGTTTACCTCGAACAAAGAAGGGGAGGGATAGCATATTTGTTGTCGTGGATAGGTTCTCGAAAATGGCACACTTTATACCATGTCATAAAAGCGATGATGCTGTTAATGTTGCTGATTTGTTCTTTCGTGAAATTATTCGCTTGCATGGTGTGCCAAATACTATTGTTTCAGATCGTGATACTAAATTTCTTAGCCACTTTTGGAGATGTTTATGGGCTAAGTTGGGGACTAAGCTGCTTTTTAGTACTACTTGTCACCCCCAAACTGATGGACAAACTGAAGTAGTCAATAGAACATTGTCTACTATGCTTAGGGCTGTTTTGAAGAATAACAAGAAAATGTGGGAAGAATGCTTGCCTCATATTGAATTTGCTTATAATCGTTCATTGCATTCTACTACTAAGATGTGCCCTTTTGAAATTGTGTATGGTTTCCTACCTCGTGCACCTATTGATTTGTTGCCTCTTCCATCTTCGGAGAAGGTTAATTTTGATGCTAAAGAACGTGCTGAATTGATTTTAAAAATGCATGAGTTAACTAAGGAAAACATTGAGCGTATGAATGCTAAATATAAACTTGCTGGAGATAAGGGTAGAAAACATGTTGTGTTTGCACCTGGAGATCTTGTTTGGTTACATTTGCGTAAGGATAGATTTCCTAATTTGCGCAAATCAAAGCTAATGCCACGTGCTGATGGTCCTTTTAAGGTGTTAGAGAAAATAAATGATAATGCATATAAACTTGAGCTGCCTGCAGATTTTGGGGTTAGTCCCACTTTTAACATTGCAGATTTGAAGCCTTATTTGGGTGAGGACGATGAACTTTCGTCGAGGACGACTTCATTTCAAGAAGGGGAGGATGATGAGGACATCAATACCATTGTTACACCCACAGCCCCTGCTGCTATACACACTGGACCGATTACTAGAGCTCGCGCACGCCAATTGAATTATCAGGTACTTTCGTTTCTTGGTAACGATTCTAATGTTCATGAGAATATGATGCTGCCTAAATTGGATACATTTGTTTTGCTTACAAATGAAGGGCCTAGCTTGGACAAGAAAGATGAACCTTGGAGCAAGTTCAAGCATGGAGATGATGGCATGCGCAAGGGGAACAAGAACGGAGTTACAAGTGATGATTCCAGGACTCTGAAGCCACCATAATGAGTGCATGAAGCATGGGACGAAATATACAAGATGCCACTTCATAAATTTCGTCCAGAGGCTATTTTAGGTGCTGCGTCACCTTATTATTGGGCCAGGCCCATGTATTTTCGAAGTACTTAAGTATAGGCTGTTTTTAGAGTCCGTATGTGTGGGGAAACAAGAGTTAGGGTTGGTTTCGGACCCCTCCACCAAGGGCCACGAAATTCCCCCTCTCTCCTCCATATATACAGCCCTTAGGGCATCGTTTAGACTTTGGGTTTTGTTTAGATTAAAAGTTCGCCATAGCTGCAACTTCGCGTACTTCATTTGTGTCCAACGACCAGACCAAGACATCACAGAACCCCACCTTGATCAATAAAGCTTTCATCTTATATTCGCAATATCCAGATTGCAATCTCAGTTTCTTGCTTGTTCTTCGTTTGCTCGCAGGAAACAGACCCTCGTGGTCAGGTTGATCGTGCTCCGGCGTGGTCAATAACCCTCGGAAGTTGGTTTAGCGATTGCTAAGGCGCGACGTCTCGCACGTTCGTAGTCGGATCATCAAGGTCGACTCCCACAGATAACGATAGCCACCATCTCATCGAAACATCAGGACACCTTTGCCTCTATCACGCCACCTGGCAAGGGAGGTCATTTCCCTCAGTGATATCTGGTCTCTCTAGCTAGTCTTGGTCCTCTTGATCTTCACATTGGTGCTTAGAAGAACAGTTCCCTTGTGCTCTAATCTGATTATGGTGTTGTGATCTTGTTATTGTGCATGTGCACAGTCTGGGCAACAGACCCAGGGTTTGTTGCACCGACAGGAGCCCCCGTGACAGGCCCGACGCGCTGCCGGGCGTCGTTGGGGTAGGCCATATCCAGTGCACAGGCAGGGGTGTAGAAGTGGTTGGCCCCTTGAGATCTTCGTTACTCCTCCATTAACTCAAGTTCGGGCTAGTTTCCAGTTCTCATGCATGCCGTGCAACGCCAATCATGGTGGGGCCATTCTTGTAATGGCTCATGAATGACTTTGACGCACGGGCGAGTAACTGCCAATTCACTCTTCCCACCACGCCCTTATCCTTAGCCACGTATGTTGCATGCGTCGAGCGGGGTAGGTAACGGAGGCGCGTGGTGCGAGAGAGCATCAAGGCAGGGGCGCGGTCTTCTTGCATTGGTGGAGGAGGGCGGCGGTTACCTGTTGAGGGATCGGTGAAAATCTCGGTCACACCGAAGCACTTAATAGAGTCTAAACATATAGCATCGCTCAGACCGAGTTGTGGTTCGGTGACTCCGCGACGCTAGGGTTTCACAGAGAATTCGCTTTCAGTCTCACCGATCAGTACACTTCGGTCAGACCGAGTTGTACTTAGTGCAATGGCCAAGGACAATTGGTGGGACCGAAAACTTCATTTCGTTTGGTCCATGATGAGTTCGGCGGAAACCTAACCCTAAGATTTTTCATCGAATCTAATCTAAAAGAACTTTTTGCTGGATAGAATGATTTCATACATGGAAAGAAAGCAGGCAAACACTTTGTGCAATGAATCGGAAAGGGGAATAGGCACAAAGTGGTTGAACCGTACCCTAACTCAGTGACGATTCGCTACAGCGGCAACAACGATGGAGAAATCTGTTGATCGTGGCGGAGACCTACGGCGGAGGTGCACAAGCGGAGACGCCGACGATCCGAAGACCAAGGGGCAGCAACAATGGGGCGTGTGGCTCGAGAGGTTTGAAGGAATTTTCAACCGAACGGGCCACAGAGTATGTATACCCATATGCTGTCGGTGGCACCAAATGGAATGTCTCGGTGGCACCAAGATGCACAACTGCATGCATTTACTGCAACTTGGTGAGACCGAGTCGTTCTAATCGGTAGAACTGAGATGAAAACCTAGATCAATCTAGTGGTTTCGGTGGGACCGAATATGAGTGTGTTGGTCTGACCGAAATTCACAAGAAGATTTTGGAAGACAACCCTTGACGGATCAGTGGCTCCTCGTGCTCCTCACCCGGAGGGTTCGAAAAAGAGTTGTTCATTTTTTGTGATGTAGCATGAATATAGTTTGAGAAGAGAAAAGGCATAGATATCTAGAGAAGGTTCTTAGGCATTCTTGTCCATCCATTTGGCCAATAAAAACCAAACAATCAAAACCACAAATGGATGTCCTCAAATGGAGAAATAATGCAACCAACATGCTCACACAATAAGATAGCAAAAGAAATATGTGACAAAGCATGCACAAACACTTCTAGCATCTACCAAGCAATTGGCGATGACCAGGTCATCTATATATGTAATGCCCAAGATGCGGCTATATCTCCCATGTGTCGAGGCATGACTTAGAGGCATAACTGCATTTTGGTTTTGTCGCAAGAAGGGTCATCTTCACACAATCCCATGTAATTGACAAGGAAGTAAATAGTTGGCTTACAATCGCCATATCACACAATGATCAAATAATTCAAGCATCATTCAGAGTACACACAAAGTCCGACTACGGACGAATCCAAATGAAAAGAAGACAACCCCAAATGCTAAATCCCAATTGTCCCAACTGGACACCACTACTGATCATCCGGAAATGAAACATAGTAATGCCCAAGGTCTTCGTCAAACTCCCACTTGAGTCCGGTGGCATCACCTGCACTGGTATCATCGGCACCTGCAACTGTTTTGGTAGTATCTGTGAGTCATGAGGACTCAGCAATCTCAAAACCCGCGAGATCAAAACTATTTAAGCTTATAGGTAGGATGTGGTTATGAGGTCGAGTTGCAGCAAGCACTAAGCAAATATGGTAGCTAACATATGAGTACAAGAGTAAGATGAGAGACTACGCAACGGTCGTAAGCTAGAAGTGATCAAGAAGTGATCCTGAACTACTTACATTCAAACATAACCCGACCATGTTCACTTCCTGAACTCCATCGAAAAGAGACCATCATGGTTACACACGTGGTTGATGCATTTTTAATTAAGTCAAGTGTCAAGTTCTCTACAACCGAATATTAACAGATTCCCATCTGTCACATAACCGCGGGCACGGCTCTCGAAAGTATCGCCAGAGTTCGCTGGATCCAGTTGCCGCGCCACAGATCTATGGTTTGACAGCACGGAAACTGAGGAGGAGCAGATCGGGCGACGAGGGCGGCGCGCCGGTGATGAGGTGTAGGAGGAGGATGCCGGCGATGGCGAGGGACGTCGGGGATGGCGGGATCCAGTGAAGGATGGCGGTTCTCGGCGTCGGGGACGGCGCGGCGCGGGCGACGGCGCTCGGCGGTTGCAGAGTGGCGAGGAGGTGGCGCGGCAACGGGGTCCAGCGAACTCCGGTGATACTTTCGAGAGCCATGCCCGCGGTTATGTGGCAGATGGGAATTTGTTAATATCCGGTTGTAGAGAACTTGACACTTGACTTAATTAAAAATGCATCAACCGCATGTGTAACCGTGATGGTCTCTTTTCTACGGAGTTCGGGAAGTGAACATGGTTGGGTTATGTTTGAACGTAAGTAGTTCAGGATCACTTCTTGATCACTTATAGCTTACGGCCGTTGCGTAGTATCTCATCTTACACTCTTGTACTCATATGTTAGCTACCATCTTTGCCTAGTGCTTGCTGCAACTCCACCTCATAAACACATCCTACCTATAAGCTTAAATAGTCTTGATCTCGCGGATTTTGAGATTGTTGAGTCCTCGTGACTCACAGATACTACCAAAACAGTTGCAGGTGCCGATGATACCAGTGCAGGTGATGCCACCGAATTCAAGTGGGAGTTCGACGAAGACCTTGGGCGTTACTATGTTTCGTTTCCGGATGATCAGTAGTGGTGCCCAGTTGGGACGATCGGGATTTAGAATTTGGGGTTGTCTTATTTTCATTTGGATTTGTCTGTAGTCGTACTTTGTGTGTACTCTGAATGATGTATGAATTATTTGATCATAGTGTGAGGTGGTGATTGTAAGCCAACTATTTACTTCCTATGATTTCATTTTCATATAACTGGTGGGAATTTTTCATTATAGAACTTGGCTTGTATATTCCAATGATGGGCATCCTCAAATGCCCGAGGACTTCATGAGAAAGCAAGTTGGATGCACACCCACTTAGTTTTGTTTTTAAACTTTCATACACTTATAAGTCTTAGTGCATCTGTTACATGGCAATCCCTACTCCTTGCATTGACATTAATTGACGGGCATCTTCATAGCCCGTTGATTAGCCTCGTCGATGTGAGACTTTCTTTTATCTTCTCCATATTATCTCTATCACCATACTCTATTCCACCCATAGTGTACCAATTGCTCGGCTTGTTGTCGGGGTTGTGCATGACAAATACTTTGTGTTAAGAAGATGGAGCATGACAAGGCTATATGATTTTGTAGGGATAACATTCTATAGCATTGATATTTTGAAAGGCATAATTGTTTGTTGGTATGCCTTATTATTATTGTTTTTATGTCAATTTATAGACTATTGCTTTGAATAATTCAGAACTTAATATTCATGCTACAAAAGAGAGATTGCATGATGAATATGTTAGGTAGCATTCCACATCAAAAATTCTGTTTTCATCATTTACCTACTCGAGGACAAGCAGGAATTAAGCTTGGGGATGCTAGATACGTCCCCAACGTATCTATTATTTTTTATTGTTGCATGTTATTATAGTATCAATCTTGGATGTTTTATACGCAATTATATATCATTTTCTGGGACTAACCTATTGACTTAGTGCCGAGTGCCAGTTTTTTTGCCTGTTTTTGGTTTTCTAGGAAATCACTACCAAACAAAGTCCAAATGCCATGAAACTTTTTGACGGTTTTTTTCTGGACATAAGAGGCACTAGAAGCTTTGGCAAGAAGTCAGAAGACAAAGGGGGTGGCCACGAGCCACCAGCGCGTGCCCTGGTGCCTTGTGGGCCCCTCGTTTCTCTGTTTAACCTAATTCTTCCTCTATAAATTCTCAAAAACCAAGAAACCAACAGAGAGCCACCCAAAACACTTTTTTCGCCTCCGCAAGTATCTGTTATTGCAAGATCCCATCTGGAGGCCTTTTCCGGTACTCTGTGGGAGGGGGAATCGACCACCTTGTTGCCCCTCCGATGATGTGTGAGTAGTTTACCACAGACCTAAGGGTCCATAGCTAGTAGCTAGATGGCTTCTTCTCTCTCTTTGATCTTCAATACAATGTTCTCCTCGATGTTCTTGGAGATCTATTCGATGTAATCTTCTTGCGGTGTGTTTGTTGGGATTCGATAAATTGTGGGTTTATGATCAGATTATCCATGAATATATTATTTGAGTCTTCTCTAAACTCTTTTATGCATGATTTTTATAGCTTTGTATTTCTCTCCGATCTATCTGTTTGGTTTGCCCAACTAGATTGATTTACCTAACAATGGGAGAGGTGCTTTGTGATGGGTTCTATCTTGCGGTGCTCAATCCCAGTGACAGAAGAGGACATGGCACCTATTTGTATCATTGCATTAATGGTAAAACGGCAGGGTTTATTCATATTAATTGAATTTACTTTGTCTACATCATATCATCTTACTTAAGGCGTTACTCTGTTGTTTATGAACTTAATATTCTAGATGCATGTTGGATAGCGGTTGATGTGTGGAGTAATAGTAGTAGATGCAGACAGAAGTAGGTCTACTTGTCTCGGACATGATGCCTATACACATGATCATTGCCTTGGATATCATCATGATTATTCACTTTTCTATCAATTGCCCAATAGTAATTTGTTTACCCACTGTATGCTATGTTCAAGAGAGAAGCCTCTAGTGAAAACTATGGCCCCCGGGTCTATTTTTCTCATATAATAAAATCCAAAAATACCTTGCTACAATTTTATTTTGTGTTTTTTATCTATCTATCACTATGAGATTTGATCCTTGCAATTAACCACCAAGGGATTGACAACCCCTTGTTTGCATTGGGTGCAAGTATTTGTTATTTTGTGTGTAGGTACTGCTAGCAAGGTGTAGCGTGTTTCTCCTACTGGATTGATAATCTTGGTTCTTAACTGAGGGAAATACTTATCTCTACTATATTGCATCATCCTCTCCTCTTCGGGGAAATCCTAACGCAGCTCACAAGTATCACACAATTGGCGCAGAGACTCGCTAAAGCCATGTTGTCGATAAAAATAGTTTCATTTTGCAAGGACCTATTCAATATTTGTAGTAGAATGCCATATTGAAAATATGGTTATCAAGCTACGAAACCCGTTGCGCCAAATGGTGCAGAGACCTGCTGATTGCATGTTAGCGATGAAAAGAAATCCATGCTTTAGTTCATTTTGTTACAGGCAAGCACATATGACAACAAATTTAATCTCTCTTAGTTGGGGAAAATGGGGGCTTGTTGTCTACAATAGATGTATATACACATTTAAACTTGATAGTATAGAGTTCTATTTGAAAAAAAAATATGTATTAAATCTAATCCACTTTTATGAAACAACGGTATTATATTGTCTGTAATGAGATGTATATACACATTCTAATTTGGTAGCACAATGTCCCATTCAAAATCGTGTTGCTGAAAGTACATGTATCTTTTTGAATCCGTGTGCTCATTATAAAAACATGTATTAGTTGTTTTAATTATGAGCATTCACATACGATAAAAACAATAAGAATACTATACTTCTCAACATTTACACCTTGATGTAAAAACAAAGGCAGTATAATGTGTTTTTTGGATAATAGAAAACTTGGCCTACATCTAAACGAGCACTACAAAGAGTCAATCTGCTATATAATCTCATCGGACTTCAAAAACTCATTTTCTCTCCCACCTTTATTCATTATTCAACAACAACATTTAATATGGGTTATTTTTGCACAACATTTAATATGGGTTATTAAGTGATGTCACTTCTTACAAATGTATCCACAAAAGACAAAACCCAAAGTTACATAGTAGACCGACTCAACAATCAAATTAATATACTTCTCAACATCTACATCTTTATGTAAAAAAAACAAAGGCAATATAATGTGTGTTTTTGGATAATAGAAAAACCTAGACTACATCTGATTGACAGATTGATAAACTATCGGGCTAATTTGCAGGCGCATGCTAAATAAATTATAATGCTTGCCACGGATAAGTAAAATAATCTATGATCAGTAGTACATATATCCACTATCCAGATAGTACGTGTATCCACTATGAAGAGAACAATTTTCTTTGCCAAGTAACTTGAATGAATCATAATAATTTCAATTCATTTTTGGAAGAACACCAGAGCCAAGTTCTTAGGGCACTCGTAAGAACTTTACGATGAACAAGATGGAGTACTCAAAGTGAGAAATAGTCTGTCCAATCTACACGCAAGATTACAGTTTTGATCTAAACAACTAAACCTGAATCAATAATATAAACCTAAATGCAAAGACTCTAGATGGCAAAAAGACGTGCATATCTGAACAAAAATTAGGTTCTTCATAACTTCGGACCACCGTCGCATACTTTAGTTCGATATTTAGCCTCTGGCAGGCCCAATGATTCTAGAAGGACATCCAGCATTATTCTGTAGGGCATTTTCACCAATGGTGGAGTAGCATGTGGCTTTAAATGGATGCTATTAATTTGCGAAGTATGAAAAGAATGTAAGGCATAGCCTAAAATGGCCTATTTATTTGACACCCAAAGCACAAGAATAGTATAATCCTATTGTTAAACCATGCGTGCTAGGCTGCTACTGCAAAAAGTAGGAATAGCAAGACGCCCACAATAAACTGAAGGCAACCATTGTAATTCTAAGCAACAAATGTATTGTAGGAAATTATATCTACCTATGGTTAAACCATGCCTGCTAGGCTGCTACTGCAAAAAATAGGAATAGCAAAGACGCCCACAATAAACTGAAGGCAACCATCGAAATTCTAAGCAACAAATGTACTGTAGGAAATTATATCTAAAAAAGGAATCCCGGTGCATATTAAGCAGTGATCAATTCAAGTTGTTCCATTCACAATAGTGTTTACGGGGAACATTAGAAATGAGGCAAACTGTATCTGTTGTTCATAGCCAAGGTCATAGCGACAGGAACTAATTTAGTTTGTTTTTACTTGATCTAATTCACGAAATGATCAAGACTAACTAACATAACTTGTAACTAAGAGCATGCAATAAGATAAGACAATCCTAAAGAAGTAAGATATATAGTAAAACCTTTTAATTGCAATAACCAACCTCAGTAGACTATTGTGTATCCTTAGAGTCAGTGTAATACACTGGATCCGAGGGAAATTGGCTCTGCATTTCTTCTATGCTTGCCACTTCATTCTACAACAATTATTCAGAGTAGTGTGAGTGTACACCAAAGAACTTCTTTTATTTTCGTGTTTCTTTGGTCTTGCTAGCATAGGAAGTAACTTAGGTGGTTGCATAGGTAGATTGACAGCATAGAAAGTAGCACCTTTTGTTTTTGGTCACTTGATCCTGGTAATTATTATCATCCTTTTAGTTTCAGCTTTACCACCGGAGCTCGCCTTGTGCATGAGACAAAACCAATCAAGTGCGAGACATGTGTGTATATATGGGTATATAGCATGAGGGGTTGAAAGTAGTTGCACCTTGGCGTCTTCATCAAGCTTCTCCATAGGACCAGAACTGTCCCACTAGGAGCTCGAGTTCTACACCAGCAACAAAGCCATCCTCTGCGACCACACACAGATACGAAAGAAACAGCAAAAGCATCGAGCAACCACGACCTCCAAAACAGATATAACAACGGAAACAAGCGTACACATCATGCTAACACGCATACATGAAATATAAGTACCACGAGAATGAACAACACACAACGCCCGACCATATCTAGAACATTTAAATGATCAGCATGACATACATATATTTAAAAGATAAGGCAGACAACATGACATAGGGGATACTGAAAGTAAAACACGCACACATTTAGTAGAAAGGAAAGAAGAAAACCTTGATGAGTCGAACGACGCAGTGACAGAAGAGATCCTACAACCTAAGAAATACACACAAAAAAACAAGTGATCAGAGAACGACGACACACAGGCATGCAATGAACACTCGTCGGTCATAGAAGCAACAAAATGGCCTATTTACCCGAGGCAGCAAGCAGAAGCACGTTGGGTAAGCAGCAGGACAGATGAGAAGAAGAAGCGCCAGCGACAGGAGAAGTAGACTGAACCATAGAACAAGCGCTAGCACACACGCGTTTCATCGAGCAGCACATACGCATTTCATCGAGCATTCTATAGGCAAACACAAGAGGAAGTGGACTAACCTCAATGCGAAGGAGGCACGGACCCAAGGCTTGACCCAAACGACAATAGGAAATGGTACCAAACTGCACATGAACGAAATGAAGGCAAACATGCAAAATTAGCACGACAAATCCAAAGCAGTGGCGAAGAACATGTGAACCAGAGAAGGGCAAACCTCAACCAGTGGCAACCATCGAGCAGAGGAGGCCCATCAAAATAGAGCATGGGGCCGCCGCATCTCGGCCACCATGCGACACGGCGAGGCATGCCGCCTGGCGCGGCTGCTGTTCCCTTCCTCCTGCCAACGAAGACCATAAGATTTCCCCGAAATCTAAGCACCAGCAGCACGATGATATTCATCGGAGCGGTTAAAAACCGAGAGGAGGAGGCGGCGGCGGTGAAGATTGGAGAGAGGGAAAGGGAAACTGGAGGCACCTAGGGCTGGCAAGATATTTTTGAAGGAAATATGCCCTAGAGGCAATAATAAAGTTATTATTTATTTCCTTATATCATGATAAATTTTTATTATTCATGCTAGAATTGTATTAACCGGAAACATAATACATGTGTGAATACATAGACAAACAGAGTGTCACTAGTATGCCTCTACTTGACTAGCTCGTTGATCAAAGATGGTTATGTTTCCTAACCATAGACATGAGTTGTCATTTGATTAACGGGATCACATCATTAGGAGAATGATGTGATTGACTTGACCCATTCCGTTAGCATAGCACTTGATCGTTTAGTTTGTTGCTATTGCTTTCTTCATGACTTATACATGTTCCTATGACTATGAGATTATGCAACTCCCGTTTACCAGAGGAACACTTTGTGTGCTACCAAACATCACAACGTAACTGGGTGATTATAAAGGTGCTCTATAGGTGTCTCCGAAGGTACTTGTTGGGTTGGCGTATTTTGAGATTAGAATTTGTCACTCCGATTGTCGGAAAGGTATCTCTAGGCCCTCTCGGTAATGCACATCACTAAATCCTTGCAAGCATTGCAACTAATAAGTTAGTTGCGGGATGATGTATTACAGAACGAGTAAAGAGACTTGCCGGTAACGAGATTGAACTAGGTATTGAGATACCAATGATCGAATCTCGGGCAAGTAACATACCGATAACAAAGGGAATAACATATATTGTTATGCGGTTTGACCGATAAAGATCTTCGTAGAATATGTAGGAGCCAATAAGAGCATCCAGGTTCCGCTATTGGTTATTGACCGGAGACGTATCTCGGTCATGTCTACATAGTTCTCGAACCCATAGGGTCCGCATGCTTAAAAGTTCGATGACGGTTATATTACGAGTTTATGTGTTTTGATGTACCGAAGGAGTTCGGAGTCCCGGATGAGATCGGGGACATGACGAGGAGTCTCGAAATGGTCGAGACATAAAGATCGATATATTGGACGACTATATTCGGACATCGGAAAGGTTCCGAGTGATTCGGGTATTTTCGGGAGTACCGGGGAGTTACGGGAATTCGTATTGGGCCTTAATGGGCCATACGGGAAAGGAGAGAAAGGCCTCAAAGGGTGGCCGCACCCCTCCCCATGGGCTGGTCCGAATTGTACTAGGGAGGGCGGGCGCCCCCTTCCTTCCTTCTCCTTTTCCCTTCCCCTTCCTTCTCTCCTACTCCTACTACTTGGAAGGGATCCTAGTTCTACTAGGAAAGGGGGAATCCTACTCCCGGTGGGAGTAGGACTCCCCTAGGGCGCGCCATAGAGAGGGCCGACCCCTCCCCTCCTCCACTCCTTTATATACGTGGCCAGGGGGCACCCCATAGACACAAGTTGATCTTCGTAATCGTTCCTTAGCCGTGTGCGGTGCCCTCTTCCACCATATTCCACCTCGGTCATATTATAGCGGTGCTTAGGTGAAGCCCTACGTCGGTAGAACATCATCACTGTCATCACGCTGTCGTGCTGACGAAACTCTCCCTCAACACTTTGCTGGATCAGAGCTCGAGGGACGTCACCGAGTTGAACGTGTGCAGAACTCAGAGGTGCCGTACGTTCGGTACTTGGATCGGTCGGATCGGGAAGACGTTCGACTACTTCCTCTATGTTGTGTCAAGGCTTCCGTTGCCGGTCTACGAGGGTACGTAGACAACACTCTCCTCTCTCGTTGCTATGCATCACCATGATCTTGCGTGTGCATAGGAATTTTTTTGAAATTACTACGTTCCCCAACAGTGGCATCCGAGCCTAGGTTTTATGCGTTGATGTTATATGCACGAGTAGAACACAAGTGAGTAGTGGGCGATATAAGTCATACTGCTTACCAGCATGTCATACTTTGGTTCGGTGGTATTGTTGGATGAAGCGGCCCGGACCGACATTACGCGTACGCTTACGCGAGACAGGTTCTACCGACGTGCTTTGCACACAGGTGGCTAGCGGGTGTCAGTTTCTCCAACTTTAGTTGAACCGAGTGTGGCTACGCCCGGTCCTTGCGAAGGTTAAAACAGCACCAACTTGACAAACTATCGTTGTGGTTTTGATGCGTAGGTAAGAACGGTTCTTGCTAAGCCCGTAGTAGCCACGTAAAACTTGCAACAACAAAGTAGAGGACGTCTAACTTGTTTTTGCAGGGCATGTTGTGATGTGATATGGTTAAGACGTGATGAGATATAAGTTGTTGTATAAGATGATCATGTTTTGTTGAAGTTATCGGCAACTGGCAGAAGCCTTATGGTTGTCTCTTTATTGCATAAGATGCAAGCGCCAAATAATTGCTTTACTTTATCGCTATGCAATAGCAATAGTTGCAAGAGCAGTAGTTGGCGAGACGACCATGTGACGACACATTGATATAGATCAAGATGATGGAGATCATGGTGTCATGCCGGTGACGATGGAAATCATGACGATACTTTGGAGATGGAGATCAAAGGCTCAAGATGATGATGGCCATATCATGTCACATATTTTGATTGCATGTGATGTTTATCTTTTATGCATCTTATCTTGCTTTGATTGACGGTAGCATTATAAGATGATCCCTCACTAAATTATCAAAGTATAAGTGTTCTCCCTGAGTATGCACCGTTGCGAAAGTTCTTCGTGCTGAGACACCACGTGATGATCAGGTGTGATAGGCTCTACGTTCAAATACAACGGGTGCAAAACAGTTGCACACGCGGAATACTCAGGTTAAACTTGACGAGCCTAGCATATAACAGATATTGCCTCGGAACACGGAGACCGAAAGGTCGAGCGTGAATCATATAGCAGATATGATCAACATAGTGATGTTCACCATTGAAACTACTCCATCTCACATGATGATCGGACATGGTTTAGTTGATTTGGATCACGTGATCACTTAGAGGATTAGAGGGATGTCTATCTAAGTGGGAGTTCTTAAGTAATATGATTAATTGAACTTTAATTTATCATGAACTTAGTCTTGGTAGTATTAACATATCTATGTTGTATATCAATAGCTCGCGTTTAGCTCCCCTGTTTTATTTTTGATATGTTCCTAGAGAAAACTAAGTTGAAAGATGTTAGTAGCAATGATGCAGATTGGATCCGTGATCTGAGGTTTATCCTCATTGCTGCACAGAAGAATTATGTCTTTGATGCACCGCTATGTGACAAACCTATTGCAGGAGCAGATGCAGATGTTATGAACATTTGGCTAGCTCAACATGATGACTACTTGATAGTTTAGTGCACCATGCTTAAACGACTTAGAATCGGGACTTCAAAGACGTTTTGAACGTCATGTACCATATGAGATGTTCCAGGAGTTGAAGTTAATATTTCAAGCAAATACCCGAGTTGAAAGATATGAAGTCTCCAACAAGTTCTATAGCTAAAAGATGGAGGAGAATAGCTCAAGCAGTGAGCATGTGCTCAGATTGTCTAGGTGCTACAATCGCTTGAATCAATTGGGAGTTAATCTTCTAGATAAAATAGTGATTGACAGAATTCTCTAGTCACCATCACCAAGTTAGTAGAACTTCGTGATGAACTATGATATGCAAGGGATAACGGAAATGATTCCCAAGCTCTTTGTAATGCTGAAATCGACGAAGGTAGAAATCAAGAAAAATATCAAGTGTTGATGGTAGACAAGACCACTAGTTTCAAGAAAAGGGCAAAGGAAAGAAGGGGAACTTCAAGAAGAACGGCAAGCAAGTTGCTGCTCAAGTGAAGAAGCCCAAGTCTGGTCCTAAGCCTGAGACTAAGTGCTTCTACTGCAAAGGGACTGGTCATTGGAAGCGGAACTGCCCCAAGTATTTGGCGGATAAGAAGGATGGCAAAGTGAACAAAGGTATATTTGATATACAGATTATTGATGTGTATTTTACTAGTGTTCATAGCAACCCCTCGGTATTTGATACTGGTTCAGTTGCTAAGAGTAGTAACTCGAAATAGGAGTTGCAGAATGAACATAGACTAGTTAAGGATGAAGTGACGATGTGTGTTGGAAGTGTATCCAAGATTGATATGATCATCATCGCACACTCCCTATACTTTTGGGATTTGTGTTGAACCTAAATAGGTGTTATTTGGTGTTTGCGTTGAGCATGAATATGATTTGATCATGTTTATTGCAATACAGTTATTCATTTAAGTAAGAGAATAAATTGTTGTTCTGTTTACATGAATAAAACCTTATATGGTTACACACCCAATGAAAATGGTTCGTTGGATCTTGATCGTAGTGATACACATATTCATAATATTGAAACCAAAAGATGCAAAGTTAATAATGATAAGTGCAACTTATTTGTGGCACTGCCGTTTAGGTCATATTGGTGTAAAGCGCA
Organism: Triticum aestivum; assembly: GCF_018294505.1. NCBI lineage: Eukaryota > Viridiplantae > Streptophyta > Magnoliopsida > Poales > Poaceae > Triticum > Triticum aestivum. Next base: position 358,317,469 of record NC_057812.1, on the reverse strand, counting down.
TGAAGAAAATCCATACTGATGGGCTTTTGGAATCACTTGATTATGAATCAGTTGATGCTTGCGAACCATACCTCATGGGCAAGATGACTTAGACTCCGTTCTCGGAACGATGGAGCGAGCAACAGATTTGTTGGAAATCATACATACTGATGTATGTGGTCCGATGAATATTGAGGCTTGCGGCAGGTATCATTATTTTCTGATCTTCATAGATGATTTGAGCAGATATGAGTATATCTACTTGATGAAACACAAGTCTGAAACATTTGAAAAGTTCAAAAAAATTCAGAGTGAAGTGGAGAATCATTGTAACAAAAACAAAAGTTTCGACGATATGATCGCAGAAGTAAAATATTTGAGTTACGAGTTTGGCGTTCAGTTAAAAACAATATGAAATAGTTTCACTACTCATCCACCTAGAACACCACAGTGTAATGGTGTGTCCGAACGTCATAACCGTACTTTATTAGATATGGTGCGATCTATGATGTCTCTTACCGATCTACCACTATCATTTTGGGGTTATGCATTAGAGACAGCTGCATTCACGTTAAATAGGGCACCATTTAAATCCGTTGAGACGACACCGTATGAACTATGGTTTGGCAAGAAACCTAAGCTGACGTTTCTTAAAATTTGAGGTTGCAATGCTTATGTGAAAAATTTCAACCTGATAAGCTCAAACCCAAATCGGAGAAGTGCGTCTTCATAGGATACCCAAAAGAAAATGTTGGGTACACCTTCTATCACAGATCTGAAGGCAAGATATTCATTGCTGAGAATGGATCCTTTCTAGAGAAGGAGTTTCTCTCAAAAGAAGTGAGTGGGAGGAAAGTAGAACTTGATGAGGTAACTGTACCTGCTCCCTTATTGGAAAGTAGTTCATCACAGAAATATGTTCCTGTGACTACTACACCAATTAGTGAGGAAGCTAATGATGATGATCATGTAACTTCAGATCAAGTTACTACCGAACCTCGTAGGTAAACCAGAGTGAGATCTGCACCAGAGTGGTACGGTAATCCTATTTTAGAGGTCATATTACTTGACCATGACAAGCCTACGAACTATGAGGAAGCGATGATGAGCTCAGATTCCGCGAAATGGCTTGAGGCCATGAAATCTGAGATGAGATCCATGTATGAGAACAAAGTATGGGCTTTGATTGACTTCCCCAATGATCGGCGAGCCATTAAGATTAAATGGATCTTCAAGAGGAAGACGGACGCTGATAGTAGTGTTACTATCTACAAAGCTAGAATTATCGCAAAAAGGTTTTTGACAAGTTCAAGGTGTTGACCATGATGAGAATTTCTCACTCGTATCTATGCTTAAGTCTGTCCGAATCATGTTAGCTATTGCCACATTTTATGAAATCTGGCAAATGGATAAACAAAACTGCATTCCTTAAAAGGATTTATTAAAGAAGAGTTGTATATGATGCAACCAGAAGGTTTTGTCGATCCTAAAGGTACTAACAAAATATGCAAGCTCCAGCGATCCATCTATGGACTGGTGCAAGCATCTCGGAGTTGGAATATATGCTTTGATAAGTTGATCAAAGCATATAGTTTTATACAGACTTGCGATGAGGCCTGTATTTACAAGAAAGTGAGTGGGAGCACTACAGCATTTCTGATAAGTATATGTATGACATATTGTTGTTCGGAGATGATGTAGAATTATTCTGCAAAGCATAAAGGAATGTTTGAAAGGAATTTTTTCAAAGAAAGACCTCGGTGAAGCTTCTTACATATTGAGCATCAAGATCTATAGAGATAGATCAAGACGCTTGATAAGTTTTTTCAATGAGTACATACCTTGACAAGATTTTGAAGTAGTTCAAAATGGAACAGTCAAAGAAAGAGTTCTTGCATGTGTTACAAGGTGTGAAGTTGAGTAAAACTCAAAACCCGACCACGGCAGAAGATAGAGAGAGAATGAAAGTCATTCCCTATGCCTCAGCCATAGGTTCTATAAAGTATGCCATGCTGTGTACCAGACCTATTGTATACCCTGCCCTGACTTTGGCAAAGGAGTACAATAGTGATCTAGGAGTAGATCACTGGACATTGGTCAAAATTATCCTTAGTGGAATAAGGATATGTTTCTCGATTATGGAAGTTATAAAAGGTTTGTCGTAAAGGGTTATGTCGATGCAAATTTTGACACTGATCCAGATGACTCAAAATCTCAATATGGATACATATTGAAAGTGGGAGCAATTAGCTAGAGTAGCTCTGTGCAGAGCATTGTTGACATAGAAATTTGCAAAATACTTACGGATCTGAATGTGGCAGACCCGTTGACTAAACTTCTCTCACAAGCAAAACATGATCACACCTCAGTACTCTTTGGGTGTTAATCACATAGCGATGTGAACTAGATTATTGACTCTAGTAAACCCTTTGGGTGTTGGTCACATGTCGATGTGAACTATGGGTGTTAATCACATGGTGATGTGAACTATTGGTATTAAATCACACGGCGATGTGAACTAGATTATTGACTCTAGTGCAAGTGGGAGACTGAAGGAAATATGCCCTAGAAGCAATAATAAAGTTATTATTTATTTCCTTATATCATGATAAATGTTTATTATTCATGCTAGAATTGTATTAACCGGAAACATAATACATGTGTGAATACATAGACAAACAGAGTGTCACTAGTATGCCTCTACTTGACTAGCTCGTTGATCAAAGATGGTTATGTTTCCTAACCATAGACATGAGTTGTCATTTGATTAACGGGATCACATCATTAGGAGAATGATGTGATTGACTTGACCCATTCCGTTAGCATAGCACTTGATCGTTTAGTTTGTTGCTATTGCTTTCTTCATGACTTATACATGTTCCTATGACTATGAGATTATGCAACTCCCGTTTACCAGAGGAACACTTTGTGTGCTACCAAACGTCACAACGTAACTGGGTGATTATAAAGGTGCTCTATAGGTGTCTCCGAAGGTACTTGTTGGGTTGGCGTATTTTGAGATTAGAATTTGTCACTCCGATTGTCGGAAAGGTATCTCTAGGCCCTCTCGGTAATGCACATCACTAAAGCCTTGCAAGCATTGCAACTAATAAGTTAGTTGCGGGATGATGTATTACAGAACGAGTAAAGAGACTTGCCGGTAATGAGATTGAACTAGGTATTGAGATACCGATGATCGAATCTCGGGAAAGTAACATACCGATGACAAAGGGAATAACATATATTGTTATGCGGTTTGACCGATAAAGATCTTCGTAGAATATGTAGGAGCCAATAAGAGCATCCAGGTTCCGCTATTGGTTATTGACCGGAGACGTGTCTTGGTCATGTCTACATAGTTCTCGAACCCGTAGGGTCCGCATGCTTAAAAGTTCGATGACGGTTATATTATAAGTTTATGTGTTTTGATGTACTGAAGGAGTTCGGAGTCCCGGATGAGATCGGGGACATGACGAGGAGTCTCGAAATGGTCGAGACGTAAAGATTGATATATTGGACGACTATATTCGGACATCGGAAAGGTTCCGAGTGATTCGGGTATTTTCAGGAGTACCGGGGAGTTACGGGAATTCGTATTGGGCCTTAATGGGTCATACGTGAAAGGAGAGAAAGGCCTCAAAGGGTGGCCGCACCCCTCCCCATGGGCTGGTCCGAATTGGACTAGGGAGGGGGGCGCCCCCTTCCTTCCTTCTCCTTTTCCCTTCCCTTTCCTTCTCTCCTACTCCTACTACTTGGAAGGGATCCTAGTTCTACTTGAAAAAGGGGAATCCTACTCCCGGTGGGAGTAGGACTCCCCTAGGGCGCGCCATAGAGAGGGCTGGCACCTCCCCTCCTCCACTCATTTATATACGTGGCCAGGGGCACCCCATAGACACAAGTTGATCTTCGTGATCGTTCCTTAGCCGTGTGCGGTGCCCCCTTCCACCATATTCCACCTCGGTCATATAGTAGCGGTGCTTAGGCGAAGCCCTGCGTCAGTAGAACATCATCACCGTCATCACGCCGTCGTGCTGACGAAACTCTCCCTCAACACTTTGCTGGATCGGAGCTCGAGGGACATCACCGAGTTGAACGTGTGCAAAACTCGAAGGTGTCGTACGTTCGGTACTTGGATCGGTCGGATCAGGAAGACGTATGACTACTTCCTCTACGTTGTGTCAACGCTTCCGTTGCCGGTCTACGAGGGTACGTAGACAACACTCTCCTCTCTCGTTGCTATGCATCACCATGATCTTGCGTGTGCGTAGGAATTTTTTTGAAATTACTATGTTCCCCAACAATTTTCCCAGTCCATCTCTCTCTCCAACTGCAGATGAAGGTGAGGCGCGCACGATCCATCAGTCAGCAAGGCCCCACACGCACATGCATCGGGCAGCCCATCCCCCTCTCCAAAATCCAAATGCAGACAAGGTGCAACACTGTGGGCCAAATTTGGTGTTTTGACCTTTTGGGCAATGTTTAGCCAGATCTAACCCCCATCCAAAGTATTTCGGGATCTGACCGTTTTTGCTACCGCCATCCAACCCGACAGTAGGGTTAAACAAGCTACTACTGTATCCATTGGCGGTAGGCTGGCGGAAGGCCTCTGACGGCCATTTGTGTGTGCATACATGGCAAAGGACCCTACCGCCAGGGTTCTCGGTGGTAGAGAGCTCGAGCCTCCCGCCAAGAACCCTCGTGGCAGGATTGTGTGGTGGATAAGGTGTTGGTGGGGCCCACCCACCCATTCATCCCCAATCTCCTTCTTCCTCTTGAGCTCACCGTATTTCCCCCTCTCTCTCCCCCAGCAAAGCACCCACTAAATCTCTCTCCATTGCTAGAGATTTGTCTAGTGGATCCGGAGCATTTGCATCACCCAAGGTACCTCTCCCACTCCCCCTTCTTTTGGTTGGTTGGAATCATGTATTTATGTTGCATTGCTCACATTGTGAGAAACCCTAGTTATTGCTCTTGTTGTGCATTTATGATGTGTTTATTATGCATTTATGGCTATATTTGTGCTTGCCTATGTATTGTGTGCCTAGCATTGTTGTGGGTAGCAAGATCTTGTGCAATGGTTACTGGCTTTGTTTGGGAAGGGTTAGGGTTAAGGCTATGGATGTATTTGACCATTTTTGTCTGGTTGTTTGGATGCAATGCATACAATTTCATTGCTTGAATCTATGCATATTGTGGATAGTTCATCCATATGAATTGGCCGACCCATGGATGACTTGATTTTTTTCATTGTTCTTAGATGGATAGACTTTTTAATTTGCATTACTTGGACAAGGCGACATTTTTTAATGCAAATGCCGATGAAGGGGAGGAGGCCAGGGTTTTTGACACAAGCCCAAGCTATGATGATGTTGTAGTGAAAGTGAGAAGCGTGTTACATTGGATTAACACAAGTGATGAGGTGAAGCTTATTGGGAGGTATGATGTTGGAGTGTGAGTAAAGTCATGATTAAAGAGTATGCCCATCACCTCTGATTTTGCATTGGAATGTATAGAAGAATAAATTTGAAGGATCACATGACAAGTCACTTGAATTATTTGCCACAAAGGTTGAAGTTCCTTGCCTACAACTCAACTTGAACCGGAATGTGTCATCCCCAATACATGATGGTAGTCTCGAGGTGTATGTCGATAATTCTTCTAGCCAATCGCCAAGTAGCCAACCAAATGAAGAGAAGATCAATGTTAGAGCCATAATAGTTTGAGGTGATCCTATTGCTCATGTGGATGATGATGCTATTGCTACTGTTGATGATCATGCTATTTCTCAAGATGATGCATGCTTACGTGGAACAAGAAGAGATTCATTACCATCCCATTGGTGATTGGATATCATTGTGTACCAACAAGACATGGATTGTAACCTCCCTTATAGTCGTGTGTGCGGGTATGACTCGGATGATGAGGGTCTGAAGGAAGAATTGCACAAGGATGGATTCATGGCACAAGAAAATCAAGTCTACAAGAAAGTGAATGGCAAGGAAAGAGGACCCTCTTGGTTTTGTGATCCTAGTCTTGCCGACAAGGCCGTTGTTAATGGTGACATGAGATTGGGGTTGGTTGAACCATCACCTTGCCCTAAGGTTGGTGATCCAAGGCCCACGAAAGAGGACGAGAATGCTCATTTTAAGAAAGGCATCAAGTTTGGGTGCTTGCAAGAGTTCAAGATTTGGTTGAGTGACTATGCCATTAGGAACCATAGGTCATATGTTGTTGGTCATTCCGATCAAAATGTGCAGTACACCATCAAATGTGACAAAGAAGGTTTCCCCTGGAAGGTCCATGGAAGAAAATTTCATGAAACCAGGCAATGGGAGTTGAAGAGTTGTGTTACTACTCACACGGGCATACCACCGGACAAATCCTGTTGAAGCAAGGGACACCGTCAGCTCACCTCTGAGTTCTTATGCTACAAATTGTTGAATGAGATATCTGACGATCCAACCGTGAAGGTGAAGTTACTCATGAGTTCAGTCTTTGAATGATTCAGGTACGAGGTCAAGTATGGGAAGATATGGATGGCCAAGGCAAATGCTATTAGGATGTTGCATGGTGATTATGCGGCCTTGTACAATATTCTACCTAGGATGTTTGGAGCCATTTCTCATCAGCACCCGGGCATGCGCCATAGGGTCAAGTCAATTGACGAAGTGTTTCACCGAGCTTTCTAGAGCTTTGGCCAATGCATCGAGGCATTTAGGCAATGTCTCCCTGTCTTGTCTATTGCTGGCACATTCTTGATCGGCAAATATAAGAGCATGTTGATGGTGGCAATGTCCCACTCGTCCAATGACAACGTGTTTCCGGTGGCATTTTCCTTGGTGCCTTCCGAGCACGATGACAATTGGGAGTGGTTTATGGACCATGTAAGGACGAATGTGATTGGCAAGAGGTGTGCATCATATTGGATAGAAATCATGGGATTCTCAAAGCAATAGATGTTGATATTCATGGCTTTCGAAAGCTCCAACATCGTTGGAGCATGAGGTACTTCGTGGCAAACTTTTACCGGGCATGCAAGAGCCAGGAGTTTTGCAAAGACCTTACCCATGTTTGTGTGTCATTCAACAACGCACGTTCAAAAAACGACATGATAAATTCTACTTGGCATTGGAGAAGAGCAAAGGGGGAGAATTGATGTGGAGCATCCTACGATTATCCACATGTACAATACGTCTACTCTCCAAGTCCCAAGAGGACATAAGACGAGGCCTCAACTATACGCCATTGGACACAAGGTGAACTCGCTCCTCTCCGATCCTTCACTTTCCACATGTGAGACATGGATACTACCTCAAATCTATATGCTATGCATGACCAGGAACCAAGAGGGAGACCATGGAACAGCTAGGAGCATTGGACGAGAAGGCGAGGACACCAAGCGCAAGGAACAAGAGGAAGAGCTGCAATGAAGCTCCAGCGAGCGGACGTCCAGCCTCCAACAGACGACCGGCCACACCTCCCAACGAGCGGATGTCCGGCCCCCACCAGACGACCGACACATCTACACCCGAGCCAAATCAGCAGAAGACCGATGACACCGGATGACCGCCAGCTACCGGACGTCCGGTGCCACCTCAACCGAGCCAAAGTGAGCGAAAGTCCGGCGACTACCCGACGTCCGGAAGCCCACGAGCCACCGGACGACCGGTCCCTAGCAGACGTCTGGTACCTGCCTGTGCACAGTTTCAGGCTGAAGCCCATGTATCCCCCACTTACCCCTTCATGGCCCTAGAATATATATACTCCTCCACCTCCTCCTGGTTAGGGTCGGTGTTGTGTTAGCTCATATGTGAGATAGAGCTTCGCTCATCCATCCGGATCTACTCCATTGCGAGGGACTGTTACCTCTTCGGAGAAGATCCACCTTGGACTCAAGACCCCTTCATCGAAAGACCCCTCAAGACCTCCTCACGGAGAAGAATCGGTTACCTTTGTATCGTCCTTTGTCGATCGTCGATCTTGTATCTCTCTTTGTGTTTCGAGGATCTAGCACATGTGTGATTGTTTCTTGTTGATTTGAGTGATTCCTCTCTTTTCCCGTCGTGTTTTTTGTTGGAGATATGCCCTAGAGGCAATCATGTATGATGATATTTCCTATGTGTTTATGAATAAAGATAGTCCTTGTACATTATCAATGATGTGTATCAGCAAGTACGTGACTTGTTTGTGGGACTATGCATTATATGATGAGTGTCCTAAAAGGTCCCTAGTCGAAAGGGTTGTGTGGACGCGCATCCAACTAGACTAGCATATAACACGGTCGATGACTTGGTCTCACTAGCCATGGGTCATTGGATGCTAACCGGATAATATGGACTTGGAAGGATCTGGTCGGATTCGACGTAGTCGGATCCGAGTCGAGATAAGGTTCGAGTTGGACAGACCCAACTATGAGACGCAGCGATATATCATCTGTAAGTCTCTAGTACAACATACGTTCTATGTCCTAAGACCTCAGTTGGCGCATGTACTCGAGATGGTGACAGACTTGCTTTGGGCCAACCAAATTCTACTCCATGACTGGGTAGTAACAAAGGTAGGTTTCGGGCTTGCCCAGACCCATGCTGCGAGACATGGTCGATCAAGATGGGATTTGCCCCTCCGATCAGGAGAGATATACTCTGGGCCCCTTGTGTGATCCGACCAGGATAAGCATGGCCATGTGACAAGGATTATGAGACAATCTGGTTTGTGGTCGGCATCACTGGAACGAGAAAGAGGTCGGGCTAGCACAAGGATGAAAGACTCGCCTTGAGCCCGACAACATATATCGTGTGGCAAAAGGAATGGAAGTATGATGTACAGGTTCGCCTAACCAACTTCATAGTCTGCTTGGTGTTCGACATGCCTTGCTAGGTGCCGCTACCAACCATGCAGTTCAGAGGTGATCTGAACTGCGACCAAGCCGGCTTGAACCTAAGGGGGTCGTGCGCTTAAGGGAAGGAACCTACGAGGTTGGATCCGAGGACACTGGTCGGATGTGATCCGAGCTGTATTTGGATTGTGGCCGAGTAGACTTATGGGTTTTAGGGTCCGTGCGAGGCCCAAGTGTTGAGCCCATGATGGACGCCTATATAAAGTGGATGTGTCGCACACTCATGCGATTGATCGCTTCAGTGCTGTTAGTAGGGTTTGCATGTGTTGCGAATAGACACCTCCACTTGCCGCTGGTTGTGTGATCGGACCTAGCAGTCCGTCGCACGATGTTCCTCCTACATGCGCGAATACCATTAGAGGCGGTGCACCTGCGCCGCTCCAGCGAACTTGTACGTGGGATCCGGCAACCGGCTGTTCAAGGGAAATCGGACAAGGAGGAGACAATCCACGCGGACGCGCTGCACCAACTCTTCTTCCGTTTCACGGCACTGCGTGTCTAGTGGTAAAAAATTGTGATCCATCTCCCGTAGCATGTTCTTGGTTGTTCTGCGCGTAGGAAAATTTTAATTTGTAGTCGACGCACCCTACGTAGAACTCAACAATGGTATCAGAGCCTCTGCTATAGGATTTGAATTCAGATTGTATGCATATTAGATATGTGGAGGCGATAGATGAGATCTGTTGTTGTTGATGAGATTGGCTGTGTGCACGGTTGATGAGATCAACTGCACATGGGGATCGATGTGGCTATGTTCTCTGATGATCGGGACCGCCGTGTGCGTAGCGCCTTGTATTTCATACACGATCACTCAAACCGGTAGAATGCGAGTAACTTTGTTTTGCAAGTTTGATATGAATAGTATGGCTCATGTGTATGTGATGCATGTGTGTAATTTATACATGGCTTGCCTGTCATGTTTGTCAGCCAGCAGGAGCCAAAGTGTTGTCATTATAATGTATAATGACATGCGTGTTCATTACTAGTTGTAGTAGTTGGATTATAGAGATCGGGTTGGTAGCTTGGCGTCCCGGCGTGACAAACAAGATGGAGTTCCCAGATGGTCATCGGAGTTTGAGCCGACCTGGAAGAACTGCCATGAAGGAGTCATACTATTTCACAACATATGTTTATTTGTGATTGTTATGCTTCTTACTTTCTATGCATGTTTGAATGGTAGAAAGACCCCTCATGAATATCAATTAAATTGCCATTCCCAATGTTGCACCTTCGCACATCAAGTACGTCTAGTAGTGGGCTCATAAAATTGGGGTACTGCTAGGTGTCCTTGAACTGAAGAGTTCGTGTCGAACACGGACATGCACTGCATCAGGTTAACTTGATAAGGCTATCAAAACGGTTTTGGGCCTTGTGGCAAAGAAGGTTGGGGCGGGGTATGAGATACCTTCCCAACCGATAGGAGTCGTATAGAGATAAGATTAGCAAGGAGTTGCTTGCCGGATAGGCATGTTGTCTAGCAGTGATGCTAAAGCTCACTAGTCACATGTGCTAGTTGGATCTTGAATCACTGAGAGTTTGCAGAGGGATGCTAACTTCAGTGGGAGTATTTATATTTAAGGCTTAAATTATTTTAATAAACACATTGCTTAGTGATTGCATATTTTCTGTTGTAGATCAATGGTACCACCTGCTCAACCCAACTTTGCATTGAAATCAATTCTGGAAAATGATAAACTGAATGGAACAAACTTTACCACCTGGTATATAAATCTGAGAATTGTTCTCAAGCATGATAAAAAGGAACATGTTCTAGAGGATCCACTTCCAGAGGAACCTGCCGATAATGCTAATACCACAGCTAAGAATGCCAACCAGAAACTCGTTGATGAATCAACGGAGATCAGTTGTCTGATGCTGGCTTGTATGGAGCCCGATTTGCAATAGCATTTCGAAAATGTTGATTCTTACGATATGATCGAAAGTATCAAGAGCATGTTTCAGACAGAGGCTAGGACCGAAAGGTTCAATGTCTGGCAATCCTTGATGGATTGCAAGCTGAAGGAAGGTGATCCACTGAGCCCAGATGTGATAAAGATGATGGGATATGTGCAAGGTTTGGATCAGTTGGGCTTCCCGCTCTTGGATGAGCTGGCTACTGATGCAGTTCTGGGTTCTCTTCCGCCCAGCTATGGGACGTTCATCTCGAACTATCATATGCATGGCATGGATAAGAAGCTCACTGAATTGCATGAGATGCTCAAAGTGGCAGAGCGGGATATTAAGAAAGGCACACATCAAGTGTTGATGGTGCAGAAATCGGCTAAGTTCAAGAAGAGTTGGTCTAAGAAAAATGCTAAGGCAAAGGGCACGGAGACGGTAACCTCCGCCGTTGCGCCGAAGTCTGGACCGGACTCTAAGACCATTTGCTATCATTGCAAGGAGACCGGTCACTAGAAGAGGAATTGTAGCAAGTGGCTTGCAGATCATGGCAAGAAGGCCAGAAATGCTTCTTCGGGCAAAGGTACACTTGTTGCATATGTTATAGGCATTTACCTTGCTAACATACCTAGTAGCTCTTGGGTATTTGATACCGGATCAGTTGTTCATGTTTGCAACTTGATGCAGGGGCTGGTAAGAACTAGGCGTGTGGCACTAGGGGAGATTGACATCACGATCGGCAACAAAGCAAGAGTTGCTACGTTGGAGGTCGGCACAATACAGCTCAAGCTTCCTTCTGGATTTATTTTGGAATTTAATAATTGTTATTACATTCCAGCACTTAGTTGGAACATTATTTCTGCCTCATGCTTGATGAGTCAGGGTTATGAATTCAATTTAAAGGACAATGGTTGTTCATTGTATTTGAATGGTATGTTCCATGGCTATGCACCCATTGTTGATGGGCTATTTATATTGAATCTAAAAAAGGAACCGGTCTATAACGTGAATATCAAGAGGCATAAGCCTAATGAGATAAATCCGACATACTTCTGGCATTACCGGCTTGGACACATTAGTCTGGAATGCATGAACAAACTCCATGATGACGGGCTCCTAACTTCGTCCGACTTTGAGTCGTTCGAGACATGCGAATCATGCTTGCTCGGCAAGATGACCAAGTCTCCTTTCCCAAAGAGTTGCGAGAGGGCTTTCGAGTTGTTGGAACTGATACACGGTGATGTGTGTTGTGACGCCCCGAGACCGATGCGCCAGGTGTTTTCCAGTTATTCGCCACGTTGACATGTCTTTTGCTTGCGTGTTGCATTTTATCATGTCATCATGTGCATTGCATCATCATGTTTTCAAAACTTTCATCTGTCCCGGTGTCCCAGTTCTCCTCGTTGTCCGTTCTGAGCCCAGGCATACTTGCACACGCCCACGGCACGTCCGAAATATTATTTTATAAGTGGCCAGAAAATGTTCTCGGAATGAGTTGGAAGTTGGCGTGCAGTGTTGTTTTGTTGTCAGTAGACCGCCTGCCAAATTTCATCGCATTCGGAGTCTGTTTGACTCCCCGACAGATAACTATAGCGGCTTTATAGTCGGTCAAACGTCGGACGTTTCCGGTCTCCAGAAATGGTTGCCGGGTTGCTTTCCTCCTCTCTCTTCTCAGTCCAACCACACACTTGACCTTGTCCGTCTAAACCTCTTTGCACAATGCATCGACCCGTCACACGTGTTCGAAACTTTCCCGAACTAGACCCACTCAGTCGTCACCGATGGGTCCGGATCATCCCCAAACATCTATAAAACATCTCCATTTTCTTTGTTGGACTCTCCTAACCTTTTTATCTCGACCGTCTGATTTTGATCGGATGATCAAAACTCCCCTCCCTTTTCCTTTATATAGTCCATTTATAGTCCAAACTCTAGGCACTTGTCCCATCCCTTCACCGCCGTTAGCCCACTGTCTCCTCCTCGTCTTCCCCACCGAGCCAATCACCTTCGTTCCACGTATTCAGATCCACTCCACCAACCACTGTATGCCACCAGCCCCAATCCAGCCTTCCACCTATCCATCTGTGGCCGCCAGATGGAGATCCGACGACCACCAGCGCGCCTGGAGACCTCCTCTCGTGCCTCGCGATCCCCTCACGCTGACCAGCGACTGCCGCCGCCGCCGAGCTCCACCAGGAGCCTGGAGCCCCCCTGCCTCCTCTGCCTCGTCCCTGCCGCCGTAGTCATCCTCTGCTGCGACAAGCACCGTCGCGCCAAGATGCGGTCTCCTGCCTCGCCATCAATCCCCAGTTCGCCCGCCGCGCCAAGTCCCTCTAGCTATTCGGCCCCTTCGCTGCGTCGAGTAGCAGCAGTTCGGACAGAGGAGGGGGACGCCTCTGCCTCGACCACTCGCGTCGCCCTGCCGTCAAGCGCCGCCCCCATCCGGATCCGTCGGGCCCTGCCGTCCTCGACCTCCCCTGCGGTCCACCTCACCTCGCCGTCCCCTGCGCTTCAAGTCCCTCCCGCTGGAGCCCCAAGTCCAGTGCCGCCTCGCCCTACCTTGCATCGAGCCCCTGCTCGCGTTGACCACCTGCAGCTCGTCTCGAGGACCATCGCCAAGTTGCCCGCGCGAGGCCTCCTCCTCTGCTCCCGTCGCAGCCCATCTCCGTCGCCTTCCCTCGCTCCAGCTCTGCTGTTGCCTGTGTCCTCTGCTTCTTCCAGGACGACCAGCGCCTCGACCCCTCTCAACCTGTTGACCGCGCCTCCACGCGCCTGGGCCGCCTCCTCTTCGCCCATTGACCGAGGCCCAGTCCCCACCTCACCGATCTGGCCCGAGGCCTTTGGTGAGCAGCCCCTGGGCCTTTCCGCTGTTGGGCTTCCTGCTCAGATGCGGCCTGTATCATTTTTATCAATTGGACGGATTTAGCTAATTTTTCCAGAGACTAATAGTTTTGCAGAAAACCCCCCAAGCATCATGCATTTAATAACTCACAAACGGTGCATCATATTAAAACAAATTATACATGTTAAATGCTTAGAATTTCATCTAGTTTCATAATATGTTGTTTTCATTCATGTTTAAAATGTTTAAAATGTTATTTGTGTGAAGATTACCCCTCTTGCGACAAGCCTACCATGTGGCTATGCCTCTAAGTCATGCCCCGACACGTGGGAGATATAGCCGCATTGTGGGTGTTACATGTGTGGACCAATGAGCACAACTGTCAGAGGTGGCTATCAGTACTTCGTAACTTTTACCGACAACTTGAGTAGATATGCATATATCTATTTGATGAGGCACAAGTCGGAAACTTTTGAAAAGTTCAAAGAGTTTCAGAACGAGGTTGAGAATCAGCTCGGCAAGACTATAAAGCTTCTCCGATATGATCGTGGAGGTGAGTACATGAGCCAGGAGTTTGATGATCATCTGAAAAGCTGAGGTATAGTACCTCAGCTCACACCTCTAGGTACGCCACAGAGAAACGGCGTGTCGGAATAGAGGAATAGGACCTTGTTGGACATGGTCCGGTCAATGATGAGCAAATCGGATTTACCCTTGTCATTCTGGGGATACGCTCTAGAAACTGCAGCTTTCACACTTAACAGGGTACCATCAAAATCCGTAGATAAGACACCACATGAGATGTGGACCGGGAAGACTCCCAATTTGTCTTTTCTAAAGATTTGGGGTTGTGAAGCATTTGCCAAGCGACTTATGTCAGACAAGCTTACACCCAAGTCGGACAAATGCATACTCGTGGGATATCCGAGGGAAACCTTGGGATATAGCTTCTACAACCGGGAAGAGAACAAAGTGTTTGTTGCCTGGAACGGGGGTTTTCTTGAGAAAGAGTTTCTCAGTCGGGAGGCCAGTGGGAGGACGGTCTGACTCGAAGAAATTCGAGTACCACTCGGGGATGGTTCGGGAGGTGATGAGATCATACCGGAGTCAGTCAAGGAACCCGTAGTGGAAGCGGCACCGGAACCACGGAGGTCGGAAAGATTGCGCAGAGTGCGTGATGTATTGTTGCTAGAAAGCGACGAGCCAACCACGTATGCGGAAGTGATGGTGAGCCCAAATTCCGAGACATGGCTAAAGGCCATGAGATCTTGTCGGCGTCCTGGGAACGGGGGTCCCCAGACTTTCCTGCCTGTGGCCCGCTGTGTGGCTGAGCCAGCAGGCCGTACGGCCCATCTTCACCAACAAGGCATCCAAGACCCTCGCGAGGGGCCAAGCCTCGCGAGGCGGACGACACGAGACCTCCTCTGGAGCGGCCTAGTCAGGCAGGCTCACAAGGAGCGGAGATATCAAGGCAAGGCGAACCTCACGAGGCTCTCGTGACGTGAGCCATGACGATCGACACCAGGCGGGCACCAGCGTGCGCAGTGTCCTTATTTCCTCTTTGATTGATGCTAAGGAAACTAGCGCAGGCGAGGAGTACCAAGGCATCAGGCAAAGGTTGCCATTTTGGTGCAACAAGACCAAGACCAGAAGGACGGCAAGACGAAGGTCATCGTGGAGCCCAAGACGGCATCACCACCAGAGCCTTTCGCAGGCGCAGACCACCTTTTGTCAGGACGTCTTGTACTAGCTGTCCCCCTTCCAATTAGCCCGCCATTGTTGGCTCCCTTCCCGCTCAATATTTGGGAAGAGGACCAGGGCCTCTATAAGTAGGGCCAACCACCACCATAGAAAGGGGGCGGAGAAGAGAAAAGAGGGGCGGAGAAGAGAAAAGAGAGGCGGAGAAGAGAAGAGAGAGGCGAGGAAGAGAAGAGAGAGGCGAGGGCGAGAAGACGGCATCTTAGATCACTCTCTCGCCCGCACAAGTTAGCCACGCACAAGAACACCTCAACCTCAGGAGGCTGTTCTTCCCCTTGTATTGTTCATCATCAGCCCAAGAGGCAATCCACCACCACCACACTAGAGTAGGGTATTACACCGCAACGGTGGCCCGAACCAGTATAAATCCTGTGTCTTTCTGTGCTGCGAGTTCGTCGACTTCGTCCGTGAGATCTTAGCGAGCACCCCAGTGTTTGAACCTTAAGGGTTTGCCAGAACCCCACATCCGACGTTTGGCGCGCCAGGTAGGGGTGCGCCGAAGCTTTCCTTCTGTCAGTTCGTCGCTCCACCGCTCCATTGTCTCCATGGCGGACACTCACCATGCTCGAGCTGAGCGTCAGGCTGATCTCACCACCCGCGTTGCTCAGATAGCTCCCATCAGCGGGCTACCACGTCGTTCTCCGTCCCCCACCGCCAATGCTGCCACTGGCCCGGTGGGGAATGAGCAGCAAGCATCTTCGCTGCATCCTTCGGTGTGGCAGGACGGCCGCACCGCCACTCCATCGCTGGCCCCAGCCGGTTCTTCGTTTCACGCACACCGCGCTCCCATGGAGGCGCAGGCCGCACTCCTCGCTGCAAACGAGCTCCCGCGCTACCACCCAGTCGACGACCTCTATGAGGAGTGGCTCGACCGCGTCGCCGAGCTCATCCGCGCCGCAGGGGGCTCCCTAGCGTCGTCCCTCTCTCGGCCTCACCCTCAGCCAGCCACAGGCGACGAGGCCCGAGGCGCACCTCCACCACCCCAGCCCAAAGACGGCGCCTTGGCACCAAGGCACGCGGCCCCGCGATGCGATCCGCCACAATCGGTGCCCGCGCGCGAAGAGAGGAGCTACCAAGAAATCCCACGGCCGCGAGAAGCTACACCCGCGCTTCCTGCACCGCCTCGTCAAGACCGTGCGCCGCTTGCGGCGGTGCCGCGCGGACCTCGACAAGACCAGGCTCCACCTCCGAGCGGGCCCCGGTAACCACGGCCGGCTGTCGCGCCTTCACCCCCGAGCTCCGTAGCGTCGCCTGGCCAGGCAAGTTCAAGCCGGATCTGCCTCCTCGCTACGATGGCACCGCCGACCCCGCAGAGGTCCTGCAGCTCTACGAGCTGAGCATCGAAGCAGCCAATGGCGACGAGAAAGTCATGGCAAACTGGTTTCTCATGGCTCTCAAGGATGGGGCCCGCACCTGGCTCCTGAACTTGCAGCACGGCTCGATCTCCTCCTGGGACGAGATGCGCGACCGCTTCATCGCCAACTTCCAGGGCACTCGCGACCGCCCGCCGGCCGCGACCGATCTGCGCCGCATCAAGCAACAACGGGGGGAGACCCTCCAGAAGTACATCTAGCGCTTCAACAACACCCGCATCAAGATCCCCAAGGTCACGGATGAGGCCATCATCTCTGCGTTCTCCGACGGCCTCCGTGATGTCAAGATGAAGGAAGAGCTCGCCATCCACAAGGAGCTCTACACATCACAGGAGCTGTTCAACCTGGCGACCAGGTGCGCAAGAGCTGAGGGGGGGGGCTTTCCCTCCTTGAGCTGCCAGCCACAGGCATAGAGGAGAAGAAAGCCAAGGCCAAGGATGTGAAGCGCAAGGAAGCGTAGTGCTAGCTGCGGATCCCGACACCAAACGGGGCAGAGATCAGCCCGAGTCATCCAAGAACAGCTGACCGTTCTACGCCTTCCACAACCTGAACATCCACAACACCAGCGACTGCCAAGAGCTCCGATCCCTACGCGAGGGACGCTACGGTCGACGCCCCGAGTGCGGCGACCGGGGCTACGGCCGTGGAGGAGGACGAGGGGCAGACGCTGGGACGACCGCGGCCCGCGCCAGGAATGGCGCGACAGGCCTCGTGAGGACCGCTGGCAGGACCATCCTCGCGAGGGGCCCTGGAGGGACCACCCTCGTGAGGATCGCCCCCAAGGCAACACCAGTCTTCCCCCACTGCCGCCACCAAGAAGGAACGACGAACATCATCAGGACGAGGGGCTGGGGGCTTCCAGGAGCCGCGTGCAATCGCCTGCATCTTGGGCGGCGCCCAGGCCCCAGCCTCTCAACGCATTTTCAAACGATTCACTCGCGAGGTGAACGCGGCGCTCCCCAAGCTTGAGGCCGCGCGCCCACTCAAGTGGTCCCAGTGCGCCATCACTTTCAACTCGGCAGATCAGCTCAAGTGCGCGGCCACCGCCGGCGTCCTCCCGATGTTGTGTTCCCCAGTCATCAGCAATGTGCAGGTTACCAAGCCTCTCATCGATGGCGGTGCAGGACTCAACATCCTGTCCGTCATCACTTTCGACAACCTCCAAGTGCCATATGAGCAGCTCCAGCCTACCAAACCTTTCTCGGGAGTGACCGACGACTCCACCACACCGATAGGGCAGGTCCGCCTACCTGTCACCTTCGGCACATGCGAAAATTACCGCACCGAGCTCATCGGCTTCGACGTCGCGCACATCTGCCTGCCGTACAATGCCATCCTTGGGTATCTGGCCCTAGCGAAGATCATGGCGGTCACCCACCACGGCTACAACGTCCTCAAGATGCCTGGAAGTGGAGGGGTCATCACGGTCCTGTGTGAAGAGAGGGATGCGGTGTGATCCCTTGAGCACGCCTTCCAAGCTGCAGCAATCGTCGACCCCTACATTAGAAGTGAGGGTCCTCCGGAGGCCATTCCCAAGAAGAAGCAGCTGCATCGTGCAGGACCTCAGGAGGATGGCGTCGCGGCAGGAGCCTCGTTAGGATCAGCGTCCGTCCCAGGGGCGCCTCCCTCCATCACATGGGGAGGCGCACCCGACACCCTCCTCGGGCAGGGTTCGGGGGCTCTCTTCTGGAGGGCCTAAGACCTTGCCCACCTCACGAGGGAGGCGCTTGGGCACCACTTGGAGGCGTGCTACGCGGCACACTTTCCTCAAGAGAACATAGGGCAAGGGGTTCCCACCACTCAGGAGTTCATCACCAAGACCACACAGGAACTACAAGACGCAGGGCCATGCGCGGCGATAGCCGCACACAGGGCGCGGCTCACCACCCACGCGAGGATGCCGAGCTGCGTGTCTGCATTGACATTCCAGGGCTTAACAGGGCCGCGTCTCAGGAGCGCTTCTGGCCTTCATGGGTGGGTCGTTGCGGAGGCCCGCCACACAGCTACGTTCGCATGCCCCTCGGCTTGCCCAGCATGCCGTCGGCCTATCAGCGTGCCATGCGGTGTGACATGGCGGCTCAAGAGGCCAGGTACGGCATCGTCCTGGAGGGAATGGAGATGGTCTTCAGGGAGCCTCCTGAGCCCCCAGAGCCTCCCGAGGCTCAGGGCTCCGGTGGCTCATGAGGAGTCGTTTCTCGACGCACGCCTTTAGCTGCACCAACTCTGCTTCGTCTACAGAACCAGGTGACATCTTTCGAGCTCGTTAAGCTGGGAGCGCCCCTTCGGTTGCATCATTCCCGAGCCGTGTGGGTCCGTCCCTACGGCATGTATCCCGTTTGCTGGGGGCGCCCCTCGGGCTGCATCATCCCCAAGCCGTTCAGGCCAGACCCAGTGGCATGTATCTTCCTGCATTTACCCAAGCTGATTTGCCTTCCCTGCTTAACCTGCCTATGGTGATCATCTGCCCGATCATCGCCTCCCACGGGGTCTCCTCACAGGCACGACATTGGTGCATGGGTTCGTCCCTGCCACGTCGACAAACCTGAGCGGTTAAGCTCTGGCTCACGGCACGCCCCGTGCATGTCAGCTCACCAGGCCCTTAGTGCCTTCATTTCATTCGGACCAACCAGTGCCAGGCTGATGGCTGTAACAACAAACCCTGTTATTCTTGTGCCTGTTCACAGGGACCCCGCGGGAAGATAGCAGGCGGCACCACAAGTCTCCTTTTCTCTCGTGCAATTCGCTTGCGCGTTAAAAGGGGGGCTCCTGAGCATCGCGACTCAGGAGCTATTAGTGGCTCTCTAGCCCTCACCCCCTGGCCTTGACCACGGCATCACGACCTGGCATACCAGTGGCAGCTGAGCTCGCTCGAGGGCCGGGACCTGAGGACGCAGAGCACCAAGGAGAGCATGGGAGGAGGGAAACTTGTATGGGCTGGCCTAGCTGTGCCGCACAAGTTGGCGCGCATCCCCAGCGCAACATCGGGAATCGTCATGAAGTTCGCAAGATAAGTCTCGCCCTCGGATTGGCTAAATGTTTGGGCCTCATGGACACTCACGCCTTACCGCAATCCCATTGCGGCAACGTCAACTCCCTTTCTTCCCTAACCATGGCTGCTTGAGCGCTAAGGGGGACCTCCTGAGCATCGCGCCTCAGGGGCTCTTACTGGACCTCGGGCCGCACGCCTCCTGGCCTTGACCACGGCACGCGATCGGGCATACCAGCGACGGCTGTAGCCCGCCTGGGGACCGGGACCTGTTGGCGTAGAGCAACAAGCTATCGCGAGGAAAGAAAGGGGGACCGAGCCTTAACAGGACGCGTGTTCATCAAATCTTCATAACAGGGAAGAAAAGCACAAAAGACATTACAGACCCTTACATGCCCCCACGGGGCGCTTCATGGTTCTTCACAGGAAACAAAAGCTAAAACTAAGGAGGATCCTATCTACACCCCCCGTGGCAGACGCCATCATCAAGAGTGGGCCACGGGAGGCCGGCGCCAACCGCATCCAGATCAGCGGCGGCGGCGGCCGGACGCGGCAGCACTGCCCCGAGCGCGGCGAGAGCTCGGGGGCATGTAGCCGTCGTTGCTCGTCTCCAGAGTCTCGTAGAGCTCAGGAGAGCTGCTGGACTCCCAAGGGCTGCTGCTGCTGGAGTGGTCGCGAGCGGAGCGCGCATCAGCCTCGCATTCCTCTCCGGAGAAGCACTCTAGGCGGCGGCCCTCGGCATTGAAGACCTTGAATAAGAGCTGGAGACGCTGTCATACTCAAGATGGATCGCGAGGGCGCCCCTCGCGCGGCAGACCAGCACGATCTCGCCCCAGCCGCGGGTCATGAAGAACTTGCCGGAGGGGACTGCTTCGATCTCCGCTCCATTTGCAGGAGCGCCGCAGTTGGTGTGTTGCAACCAGAGCTCCAGAGGCCCCCTCGGCGGCATCACGTCGGAGAAGAACCGCGGGAAGCGGATCCAAGAGCTTGGCGGCATCGGTGCCCACAGCACCAGCTCACGCGAGGAGTCCGCGACGTGGATTCTGGGGGTGACGGTGCGCATCGCCGTGGCGTGGCGACCCCAAGCACGGCGCCGTGGTGCGGCGACCCCAAGTGCGGCGCCGGCGGCGTTGCTCGTCGCCCCGCCCTCCTGAGCCCTCGGCTTGGGCGTACAAGGGTAGCGGGTACCCTGGAGGAGGCCGCTCGCACCAAGGCCTCGCCACCACCTGCATCGCCGCTTCTTCATGGCGGTGGATCGCCCTCTTCTTCGGCGGGAGTTGCTCCGGGACATCCCGGGGGCTTTCCCCTTTTCTTCAGTGGAGAACCTTCTTATAGGCGCCATTGGTGGCACAGTGAGCAACGAAGCGAGGAATAAGAAGCTAGGAGTGGAGCGAGGAAGAAGAAGCAGCAAGCGCGGAAGAGATGGGAGACGGGGGCTCCGCCCCCTCCCCATTTATAGCAAAAGAAGGCCAACCGGCACCTCCCAGGACTGCAGGTAATGATGGTTTCCCTTGCATGTCGCAGGGACTCGTCAAGTCGTGCAGTCGCCCAGGCAGCGTGGGGAAGTGGAGACGCCCACGACCAATCAACCGACACGCGTCAACCAAGGCGGTAGGCTTTTGGGGCCCACAACGCTCCGTAATTGGCCTTTGGCTTCGCCACGAAGCCAAGCCCGAGCGCACCTTGGGCCCAGGGCTACTGTCGGCGTCCTGGGAATGGGGGTCCCCAGACTTGCCTGCCTGCGGCCCGCTGCATGGCTGAGCCAGCAGGCTGTACGGCCCATCTTCACCAACAAGGCATCCAAGACCCTCGCGAGGGGCCAAGCCTCACGAGGCGGATGACATGAGACCTCCTTTGGAGCGGCCTAGTCAGGCAGGCTCACGGGGAGCGGAGATATCAAGGCAAGGCGAACCTCACGAGGCTCTCGTGACGTGAGCCATGACGATCGACACCAGGCGGGCGCCAGCGCGCGCAGTGTCCTTATTTCCTCTTTGATGCTAAGGAAACTAGCGCAAGCAAGGAGTACCAAGGCATCAGGCAAAGGTTGCCATTTTGGTGCAACAAGACCAAGACTAGAAGGACGGCAAGACAGAGGTCATTGTGGAGCCCAAAGGCGTCACCACCAGAGCCTTTCGTAGGCGCAGGCCACCTTTTGTCAGGACGGCTTGTACTAGCTGCCCCCCTTCAAATTAGCCCACCAATGTTGGCTCCCTTCCCGCTCAATATTTGGGAAGAGGACCAGGGCTTCTATAAGTAGCACTACAGGAATCAGCTACTTTGCCGTCGGCCACGGCGGACGGCAAAGGCATGAACGGCGGACGGCAAAGGTCTTTGCCGTCAGCCGCGGACAGCAAAAGGCTCCGGCAAAGTAGGCTACGGTAAACAGCTACTTTGCCGTCCGCCCCTCTTTGCCGTCCGCCTTTTTGCCTCTTTGCCGTCTGCTGGCAGACGGCAAAGAGGTGGGCCGTTACGTTTTTCCCAAACGGGCGGGGGGTGGGGGCCACCTCTCTCTTTGCCATCCGCCAGCTGACGGCAAAGATTCTTTGTCGTCTGCTGGCGGACGGTAAAGATCAGGCGGACGGCAAAGAGCTTCTTTGCCGTCCGCCTGATCTTTGACGTCCGCTTTTTGGTAGCTGATGGCAAAGAGCTTCTTTGCCGTCAGCTAGCAGACGGTAAAGAGCTGGCAGATGGCAAATTAGCTGATTCCAGTAGTGTAGGGCTAGCCACAACCATAGAAAGGGGGCGGATAAGAGAAAAGAGAGGCGGAGAAGAGAAAAGAGAGGCGGAGAAGAGAAGAGAGAGGCGAGGAAGAGAAGAGGGAGGCGAGGG
The DNA here is from genome assembly GCF_018294505.1 of Triticum aestivum. Lineage (NCBI taxonomy): Eukaryota > Viridiplantae > Streptophyta > Magnoliopsida > Poales > Poaceae > Triticum > Triticum aestivum. Next base: position 358,294,907 of record NC_057812.1, on the reverse strand, counting down.
TGAGAAGACGGCATCTTAGATCTGTTGACACCTGATTTTGGCAAGATACAGATTGCAATGAAGATGGTCTCGAATGAATGAGTTTTCAGCATAAAAATATTCACGTCACCGAGTGGAACCACTTTGATGTTTCGGTTATATTCATTCGACTTTATCTTACGGACCGAAACTATACTCCGAGTGGCATAGTTCAATGTTCCGAGTGGTTTTTGGCCAATCACGTCTTCAATATGACCTCGGATGAAGGAGCACTCTTAAGGAATTGTCTTCGTCTCGTCGAGGCAATCGATTTTGATATATAAATCATCTCAATCCGAGTTCATATGCAAAAGTTAGAGGCAATATACTGCAAACTGAACCTCAGCGGAAATATGGCGCGAGGTGCCAGACACTTGTCTGATAGGTTGCGCGAGTAATTCGGCCATCAATACGGCCTTGAATCGAAAAACCTTCAACATGGAAAAGTTTCGTCTCGTCGATCCGATCGATTTTCATATATAATTCGTCTCAATCCAAGATCATATGAGGCCTGGAGAGACAAATCAAGATCGGGCTATGTTTTCAGTCGGAAATCCGAGTGAAAAGATTACCATCCGAGTGAAAGTTTACGGTCGAGTGAAAGTTCACGGTCGAGTGAAATTTTACGGTCGAGTGAAAGTTTGCTGACCGGATGAACTTATTATTATCCAAGTGGAAATATAGTCATCCGAGTGAAAATATGATCATCCGAGTGAAATTGTCGTCCAGGTGAAAATATTCCGAGTGAAAAGATTACCATCGGGACGAAAACTTGCCGATTGAATAAGATAGTGCCTTCCGAGTGGAAATATAGTCATCCGAGTGAATAAGATAGTGCCTTCCGAGTGGAAATATAGTCATCCGAGTGAAAGATTGTCTTTCGAGTGAAAAAGTCCAATCGGACGTTCCGAGTGAAAGTATCTAATATCCGAGTGGTTGAGCTCAAGTCCGAGTGAAATTGAACATGTGCTCGAAAGTTTATCAAAATGACCTTGGATGAAGAAGTGTTCAATACAGAAGTTATGTGTATCATCAAGACGGTAAATTTTGATTTTGGAGTCATCATCATCAAAAATAATATATAGCCTAGAAATTCACTACGAGACTCGAATAATCTAGTCTACTGCAAAACCGAGTCCGACTAGAAGATAAAGATGACCTCGAAAAGTATTCAAGATGGCCTTATTTGAAAAAATGATCAACATGAGAGTTGTTCGTATCGTCGAGGCGCATAAGTTTGATATTTGGGCCGTCTCGATCGGAGATCATATGCAAGCCCGGCGGCCCGCGCAAGAAGGAAGATAGAGTTTGGGCCAGATTCAGACTAAATCCGAGTTGGAATAGAATTAGGACTCTAGGACGTGAATTGATGTATTTTTTCTTGTAAGGAAAGCCTAGATGAATCCTTTACTTGTACGGGAAGTCCAGCCGCCTCTTATGTATGTTGGGGGTGACTGCCGATTGAACAACACACAATCGAACAAATCAATATACTACTTTTTCATCTACGTTTTATCTCTCCACCGTTTTTCTATCTCGTTCTTCGCTGTTCTTCGTGTTTGAGAGCTGCGAATCCCGAGGCTCTAGGGGCGAGCGAATCGACCTAGGGCAGCCCATAGCCGCTGCACTCCCTGACGGGGTCCCTCCCAGGGGTGTTGGGTTTTTGGGTCTGCAAAAGCGCCCATCGACTGTCTTGCGTATCGCGCTGTCGGTCGGGTCTCCTTCGACGTGAGCTGCGGTGCATCACCCCCGGCATCAAGGGTACACATGACGTGTTCGTGTGTCAACAAGATCACTCTCTCGCCCGCACAAGTTAGCCACGCACAAGAACACCTCAACCTCAGGAGGCTGTTCTTCCCCTTGTATTGTTCATCATCAGCCCAAGAGGGAATCCACCACCACCACACTGGAGTAGGGTATTACACCGTAACGGTGGCCCGAACCAGTATAAATCCTGTGTCTTTCTGTGCTGCGAGTTCATCGAGTTCGTCCGCGAGATCTCAGCGAGCTAAGGCGTAGATTGGTAGGTGGTAGAGACTTCGCGCGCACCCCAGTGTTTGAACCTTAAGGGTTTTTCGGAACCCCACATCCGACAGGTCTGAGTTAAAGTCCATGGATGAAAATCAAGTCTGGAACTTGGTTGATCTGCCGCCTGGCATAAAGGCCATTGGCTGCAAATGGGTCTTTAAGAAGAAAACCGATGTGGATGGAAATCTTCAGATCCACAAAGCTCGGGTCGTCGCTAAAGGTTATGGACAAATTCAAGGAATTGACTACGACAAGACTTCCTTGCCGGTAGCGAAGTTCAAGTCGGTGAGGATCGTACTAGCTATAGTTGCATATTTCTATTATGAGATATGGCAGATGGATGTTAAAACGGCTTTCCTTCACGGAAATTTAACCGAGGATGTGTATATGATACAGCCCGAGGGTTTTTTCGATCTGGCTAGCACTAATAAAGTATGCAAGCTCAAGAGATCCATTTATGGGTTGAGGCAAGCATCTCGGAGTTGGAACATTCGTTTTGATGAGGTCGTCACTGGTCGCGGTTTCATCATAAGTGATGATGACGCTTGTTTATACAAGCAGTTAAGTGGGAGCTCGATTGTGTTTTTGATCTTGTATGTGGATGACATACTACTAATCGGAAATGATGTTTCGATGTTGAACTCGGTCAAGGAATCATTGAATGGCAAGTTTTCAATGAAGGACCTTGGTGAGTCAGTTTACATTGTAGGCATCAAGATCTATAGAGATAGATCAAGGAGGCTGCTCGGCTTGAGCCAAAGCACGTACATAGATAAAGTGTTGAAGCGGTTCAACATGAGTGAGGCCAAGAAAGGGTTCTTGCCTGTTTCACATGGTATAAGGCTAAGCGAGACCCAGAGTCCTTCGACATCTGATGAGCGAGGCGGGATGAGTCAGATTCCGTATTCCTCGACAATTGGATCCATCATGAATGCCATGATATGTACATGTCCTGATGTTGCTTTTGTAATAAGCCTAAGAAGTAGATACTAGGCCAACCCAGGTGAGGGTCACTGGGCAGCGGTAAAGACTATTTTAAAGTACCTGAAAAGGACTAAAGAGATGTTCCTAATTTATGGAGGTGAGGAAAAGCTCGTCGTAAGGGGTTATGCTGATGCTGGTTTCCAAACCGACAGAGATGATTGTCGATCATAGTCTGGATTCGTGTATGTCATGAATAGAGGAGCAGTGAGCTGGATGAGTTCCAAGAAAGATACGGTGGCTGATTCTACCACAGAAGCCGAATACATTGCGGCTTGTGAAGCTGCAAAGGAAGGTGTTTGGATCCGGAACTTTTTGGATGATCTTGGTATTTTTCCAGCCTCGGTAAAACTGTTGAACCTTTATTGTGATAATTCTAGTGCCATCGCACAAGCCAAGGAGCCGAGGGATCACCACAAGACCAGACACATAGATCAGAAATATCACCTGATATGAAAGATCGTAAAGAATGGTAATGTTGAGTTATGCAAAATTCACACAGATGCAAATATTGCATATCCCTTAACTAAGCTGCTTCCACAATCCAAGCATGAGGGGCACGTTAGAGCTATGGGCATTCGATGTCTATTTGATTTACTCTAGTGCAAGTGGGAGACAGTTGGAGATATGCCCTAGAGGCAATCATGTATGATGGTATTTCCTATGTGTTTATAAATAAAGATAGTCCTTGGACATTATCAGTGATGTGTATTATCAAGTATGTAACTTGTTTGTGGGACTATGCATTGTATGATGACTATCCTAAAAGGTCCTAGTCGAAAGGGCTGTGTTGACGCGCAGCCAACTAGACTAGCATATAACACGGTCGATGGCTTGGTCTCACTAGCCATGGGGCATTGGATGCTAACCGGATAATATGGACATGGAAGGATCTGGTCGGATTCGACGTAGTCGGTTCCGAGTCGAGATAAGGTCCGAGTCGGACAGATCCAACTATGAGACGCAGCGATATGTCATCTGTGAGTCTCTAGTACAACATACGTTCTATGTCCTAAGACCTGAGCCGGCGCATGTACTTGGGATGGTGATAGACTTGCTCTGGGCCAACCAAACGCTACTCCGTGACTGGGTAGTTACAAAGATAGGTTTCGGGCTTGTCCAGAGCCATGCTGCGAGACAAGGTCGAGCAAGATGGGATTTACCCCTCCAATCAGGACAGATGTACTCTGGTCCTCTTGTGTGATCCGACCAGGATAAGCATGGCCATGTGACAAGGATTATGAGATAATCTGGTTTGTGGTCAGCATCAAAGAGGTCGGGCTAGCACAAGGATGACAGACTCGCCTTGAGCCTGACAACATATATCGTGTGGCAAAAGGAATGGAAGTATGATTTACATGTTCGCCTAACCAGCTTCATAGTCTGCTTGGTGTTCGGCATGCCTTGCTAGGGGCCGCTACCAACCATGTAGTTCGGAGGTGATCCGAACTGCGACCAAGCCGGCTTGAACCTAAGGGGTCACGTGCTTAAGGGAAGGAACATACGAGGTCGGATCCGTGGACACTGGTCGGATGTGATCCGAGCTGTATTCGGATTGTGGCCGAGTAGACTTATGGGTTTTAGGGTCCGTGTGAGGCCCAAGTGTTGAGCCCACAACGGACGCCTATATAAAGTGGATGTGCCACACACTCATGCGATTGATCGCTTTAGCGCTGTCACTAGGGTTTGCATGTGTTGCGAATAGACATCTCCACTTGCCGCCGGTTGTGTGATCGGACCTAGCAGTCCACCGTATAACGTTCCTCCTGCACGCACGAATACCGTTAGAGGCGGTGCCCCTGCGCCGCTCCGGCGAACTTGTACGTGGGATCTGGTGACCGGCTGTTCGAGGGAGATCGGACGAGGAGGAGACGATCCACGCGGACGCGCTGCACCAACTCTTCTTCTGCTGCACGGCACTGTGTGTCTAGTGGTAACGAACTGTGATCCATCTCCCGTAGCATGTTCTTGGTTGTTCTGCGCGTAGGAAAATTTTAATTTGCAGTCGATGCACCCTACATAGAACTCAACATTTTCCCCCTCGTATTCTTCATTTCTTCGTAGGATCTGCTCCAATCATGAAAGATCGGTCGTATAGGGTTTCACCCTACATCATCTTGGATCAGAGCAAGGTTGATCATGAATTTGGAGCCCCTACCCCTCTTTTTCTAGCTTGATTTTGTTGTGTTCTTCCCCAATTTCAGAAATCCACACCAAAAATAGCCCTAAATTTTTGTATGATTTGTTGGTACGATGAAGTTTTGTTGATTTTGATCCATGGATTTTCTTGGTTTCGAGTGGATCTAGCATTTCCCCAAGTTTCCCCATCTTTCATCGACGAAATCTCCTCAATTTTGACCCCAAAATCCCCAATTTCCGCCCAAAATCGTGTCCCGAATCTCGGATCTCGAGTTAACCCCGACCCACCGGACGACCGACGTGTTTACGAACGTTCGGAGCCCTTTGAGCCACCGGAAGTCCGACACTTATCGGACGACCGGAACCCCAAAACCGAGCTGAATCAGTGGATTTCCGACCCGACCGGACGTCATACGACCGGACATCCGTCCATTTCCGGACGTCCGCTACCTGTAGATATCAACTTCGGTTGATTTTTGTTTCGGCCATAACTAATTCATCCGAACTTCGATTTTGATGTTCTTTAGCTCGTTTTGAAGCTATTGACATCGCCCTTCCCACAAAAATACTTCCAACATCATTTGACTCCATCAAATTTTTGGAACTTTGGCATCTTTTCCTAGGGCCTTCACCACATCATCCGCATTACCACCACCGACTTCCGCAACCTAAACGTTTTTGTTCCCCATAGCATTAGTGGTTGCTTGAGTAGTGATTCGAGTGTCCTAAGGTGTTTCGGCTGCTTAGGGACGGTTTCTTCTTCATCAATCACCACCACCATTTTCGTATGGGCTTGCCCACCATACACTTCCTCCACCCCAACTTAACGCAATTTTGTTCGAGTTGTGAGTTGTGTCTCCTAAGGTGTTTCGGCTACTTAGGGACGGTGACCTTCAAATCCGACTCACATAACCCAACATAAGCTTCATTTCCGCAAAACCACCACCGCATTCCCGCTACCACCATTTTGACATTTTCCCTTGATATTTTGAGTTCGCGGTTTTTCTGTTTCCTAAGGTGTTTCGGCTAATTAGGAATGGTTCTACATCAAGAACACCGCCACTCATCATCGCCAAGCACGGTAACCTCGACGAGACCATTCTATATTCCCCTTTCCATTACATTGATAACCCCTAGCCTATTTTGCGTCACTTGCCTATCAAGAATTGCCATTTAAGTATTGCTGGCAACGTTACTTGTGCACATTAGTGGTCTACACCATCCATTGCATACATACCATATCATATTGGTATCATATCATCTCATGTGCCTCAAGTTTGTTCCCGCATATACACAATTGCTATCTTGGTTTGTGCATTGTGCAAAAGTGGCCATACACAAAAAAAATAAGCTTTTAAGCAAAATAGAAAGAGCAAAGAAGCTTGTAAGCAATAGCCATAGCATCATACTATATTGCATATAAGATTGTCATATCCGATCATCTTGGATCATCGTGTGAGAAACACCGGGAACCATACATAGCATACTTGGGATAGAAAGCTCATACATTTTGCATATCATAGTTGTGCACAAGTGTCGTATCCGCCTGTTGAGCAATCGTGCTAGCGTCTCTCTTGAGTTTTGCAACACGAGCGTTTTCCTAGGATTCCACATTTTGTGCTCATTCCTTGGTTGCACGACCCCATTTATCTATCTCTGTGTGTGTTGTCGTGTGCCACATATTGCTATTGGTCTACTTGTTTTACTTGTGAATTTTTTAATCTCTTTCAACATTATTGACTCTTGCTAACATTTTGCATCAAATTTTTGTGCCACTATCCTCACCGAGCTCCACCATAAGCCTTACTTGTGTAGGTGTGAGAATTGATGAGATTGGTACCAATTGTGCTATTTACTTGTTACATTATTGAGTGATCATTGATCCATCTTCAACATTGGTTAAGGTATATTTGGTCTAGTTCTTCTCTTTCACCCACTCACATTTTCCCGAGTCTTGTGATGGATAGGCAAGGCATTTCATCTTCGGTCTTCAACAACAACAACGGCGTGAACAACACCAACACTCCCCACTTCGGACTACAACGAGCAATGCAAGTCATCGACAACATCACCACCGACTTACGACATTCCGAAGCTAGGAGAAGGGACTACTTCGATAACAAGTTTTCTTCACAAAAGGAGGAGCAAGATGCAAGGATGGAGGAGATTCAGACCTTGTTGATCAACCGTTCTTCCCCTTCATCATCCTTAGTGCGGTGGCATTCAAGTCACAAGTCTTCAGAGCGCGAAAATGATACAAGCACAAGTCGTCCACGTCCACATCTCCATGGCGACCACCATCACGTTCGTGATCCACATCGTCATGAAGGGAAAGTCAACTCCAAGCATCATGTGCACGACGACGACGAACGACATCTACTACGAACTCAAGCACGACAACGACATCATCAACATGAAGATGCTCGCCAAGTGCAAATGCACAAGTCCCAACAAGCCCTACTTCACGCCAAGGCCAACCTTCATGAGCATAAGAAAAGATCGCGAGACGAGCACCACCAAGACGGAGCTACGGCTACACCAACCACTTCGGCATCTTCTCCAAGTGTTCTCAAGGCATCTTCGCCTTCGGACGTACGACATCTTCGCCTACTTCCCACGAGTTAACCTACATCGACATCTTCAACAACGAGGCGACAAACTACGAGTGAGGGCGACCCTTCCATCTTCAGAAGCCCCTCAAGGAAGATGGCCGAGCATGGAAAATTCCCTTCGGTCATGGAGACGAGCTATGAGGTGCCACGTCATATGGTCCTCCAACAACAAGATGGTGACAAGAAGGTCGGGCAAGGGCCATCCCCTTCGACCAAGGCGGCGAGCATGAACCTCTTCAACAACATGAAGACGGCACCCATATTGGACTCATACTCCGAGTCAAGCTACGCAAGCGCACTTGAGACATTATCTTTGGTCTCGGAGGAGAGTGATGATTTGCTACATCCTACGACATTCATCTTTGGAGGCGTTATGGACGAGGAGGCTGAGCATGGGACTATCCCTTCAACCAAGGCGGTGATAGGAGTTGAACATGGAGACATTTGCACCTACATCTCTCCGACACCCACATATGACGAGATGCCCCAATTGCCATGTGAGGAGAGCCACCAGCCCATGAGTGAGATGAGTGACTCCACCATACGTGACATTGAGAGCATTTCCTATGAGGATGAGTGTGACCACCACTAGCCCCACACATGAGAGCATGCCACACATCCTATGTGAGGTTGAGGGCCATTTGAGTGACTCCACCAACAATACGAGTGAGAGCATCTAAGAGGGAGGGAGTGAGCCACAACACTTAGTGAGTGAGGTAATTGACACGGCATGTGAGGCCACTATGATTTCTAACGACCTAACCTCTACTCCGAGTGTGTTTTCTTCTTTGGTGCTAGGTCTCCTACATGACGACATGCCTACCCTCGACGAGTCCATACCTCCAAGGAGACGACGATGGCCATGGTGGAAGAAGATGCACCCCACACATGGTACCATCAAGTTGCAACCTTACCTACAACACATGAGTGATGCTCCAAAGGTAACATGGGTGATGGTGCTTCTCTTGTCCCACTAGTGTACTATATTACCAATTATTTCTTGCATGATGTTGACACACCTATCACCATGCTTCATGCTAGTGTGACTTCCTCATGTCATGACTTACTAATTTATGATGAATATGATGATGAGAATCTTGAATTGCCTAGTTGTGATGCTATGCTCCATAGGATATCATATGAAAATTCTTTTGGTCACATCATGTTCGACGACCCTTTAAACTTGTCATATGCTATGAGTGAGATCTCCCATATTGCATCATTTCAATCTCAACATAGTATCTATGCATGCCCCATTAAAATAAATCCCATTTGCACTTATGGCATAGATGACGAGATGATGGTCATTGGCTTTTGTTTTTCATGTGATTATATTGCCATGCTTCCTTTATATTATTTGCACAATTCATCTAATATACCATGCGATGATCACATACAACCAAATATGCTTTGTTTTGGATGTTGTCAATATTCTCCAAGTGATGTTTCCATTAATGCTCATGAAGAGACCCCCATAGTTTCCTCATACATATTAGGAGATTTTGATGCATTCCATACTTTGCATGATTCCCATGATAGTGTACACCGTATGCATTCCATGAATAACAATGACCTACATATTTCTTGTGATGCATTACACAATTTGAGTCTCCATTATGCTATACATAACAACAAACCTACCATGATGGATGACATGTTTCTATATCACGCATCTCATTTATTTGAGCATTGGGTATTTTGTGCTAACCAACACAAGCACGTGCGCATCATAATGGATGATGTGTACATATACCACACACACACAATTTTCCTTTTGCCTTTGTTTTGTGTAGGTATTCACGTATACTCGTCAACCTCTCAATCCCAAGAGTTGACGAAACAAGCTCTTGAGAGCAACAACGATTTGGGATCCCGTGGACTATCCTTACCACCATTCCCTTCGCGCAAGGACTACGCGCATCTCTTTTACTTGTCTCTCACATGGCTATGGGCTATATATCTCTTGTTACTTTATACCCATTGTAGCATGTTCACTTTGCATGATACACCTCTTTCTATGATTTTGCCATGCAATTGTGACCCTTGCGTGCATTTACCCATGATTCACCATTATACTACTTCTATGTGTATTTGCATGCTTGGTGGAGATACTTGTTACTATTGCCATGTTCTATACATGCTCCATTCTATTGTTGATTCTTGTGTTGGGAGAGTCATGATATCCCATTGTTATTTACATATGGCCTCTCGCCAATACATTGATGATATTTTGCTCATATCTTGCTTCCATACTTGTCATATGTCATGTGCATTATGTATGCCCACCATTTGCACACATGACATGCTTGACATGATTCCTTCTAGTATGTTGCATCTTCGCACTACTAGCTTGCTTGACTTGATCACTATAATTACTTGCTTTGTCGCATCGCCCATGTTACATTCTTACTCGCTTTCTTGGGTTGATGACATATATGTTCATGCCTCTGACATGATTTATCTTGATCATTGTCTCTTGTCTCCATTAGTGCCATCTCTCATATACCCTTGTATTGAGTGCCAACTTTCTATGCTCATTGATCGTGGAGACTTGGACATATTACTTGCGATGCATGCTTGTTTGATTGAGCCTATTGTATTTGGTTGTTACCGCATCATATGCCTCCGTACTATGAAATGCTCCCTTGTACTTTCTTATGATGAGCATGATGCATACACTTGTTGGGTATCTTACCACACGAATGATAGGTTTTGCATTTTCGCTAACCTCGTTTGTTTTTCCAAGTGTTTGTCATTTTCTTTCATTTTGAAGGATTCACAAGGCGATACCATCGTGAGACAATTTGGTCATGTGAAGGCATACACGATGCGCGACACCAACATTTTCGACATTCTCATAAAAGTGAACTCCTTCCCTTTGAGACATCCTCACATATGCATATTGGATGGGTCACTCTTTCATTGTTGTCTCCTTCTTGTTGTCTACATGATACATCTCGCGACTGGAGGAGCGACATTGGAGATTGGCTCTATGGACCTTCAAATTGAGGAGCGCTCGGACTTATTGGATGCACCTTCCAACCTCCACTCATGCCACGACATCGAGCATTGGTACACCAACACCTCCATATTTGTTGATTGTGCTCACACATGTCATGCTCGATGGACATATTATACACATGACAAATTTGCATCTTATGCATGGATTGACTCATGTTATGATTGCCTTGTTGCATCTTGTGTTCCCATGTCATCCATGATATATGAGCTTGTGCATTTTCTTAGCAAATTTGTTGTGATCTTCCTTGATGGCATATTCATACATCATGATCATATTGTCCACCATCAATTGCATGATAACATAATCATATTGAGCATCCATTGCCATGTTCATGCTTTTGATACACCGTCCCATTATGACATCATTTTGCACAATGGTCGCATTAATTACATTCACCACACCTTTGTGCATATGACAAATGAATTTGCTCACATGAATGCTTTACATCTCATTCTACATCTTTTGGATAAGCATCTTGTGCCTTGCCATGCACTATCTCTTTGCACGGACTCATTCTTCTATGATGGACACTTTGTGTGCGCTAACCATTGTATTTCTGAGTGTCGCTTGTGTTTACTCTTTTTGCATGAATACCACTCTGGATACACCTTGGAGTACTTGGATTACGCCATGACTCCCACTTCGTTCAACTACAAGTCTATCCACGGCAACCGTTTCCATGGTGACGAGGATCACGATCCAAGGTCGGATCTTTCCCAAGGGGGGAGATGATGCAGAGCATCCTACAATCATCCCCATGTACACTACGTCTACTCTCCAAGCCCCAAGAGGACATAAGACGAGGCCTCAACTATATGCCATTGGACACAAGGTGAACTTTATCCTTTCCGAACCTTCACTTTCCACATGTGAGACATGGCTACTACCTCAAATCTATATGCTATGCATGACCAGGAACCAAGAGGGAGACCATGGAACAGCTAGGAGCATTGGATGAGAAGGCAAGGACACCAAGCGCGAGGAACAAGAGGAAGAGTTGCCAATGAAGCTCCAGCGAGCGGGCGTCCGGCCTCCAACAACGACCGGCCACACCTCCCATCGAGTGGACGTCTGACCCCCACCAGACGACATGCACATCTACACCCGAGCCAAATCAGTGGAAGACCGATGACACCGGATGACCGCCAGCTACCGGACGTCCGGTGCCACCTCAATCGAGCCAAAGTGAGCGGAAGTCCGGCGACTACCGGACGTCCGGAAGCCCACGAGCCACCGGACGACCGGTCCCCAGCGGACGTCTGGTACCTATCTGCGCACAGTTTCGGGCCGAGGCCCGTGTATCCCCCACTTACCCCTTCGTGGCCCTAGACTATATATACTCCTCCACCTCCTCCTAGTTAGGGTCAGCGTTGTGTTAGCTCATATGTGAGACAGAGCTTCGCTCATCCATCCGGATCTACTCCATTGTGAGGGACCGTACCTCTGCAGAGAAGATCCACCTTGGATTCAAGACCCCTTCATGGGAAGACCCCTCAAGACCTCCTCACGGAGAAGAACCGTTTACCTTTGTATCGTCCTTTGTTGATCGTGGATCTTGTATGTCTCTTTGTGTTTCAAGGATCTAGCACATGTGGGATTGTTTCTTGTTGATTTGAGTGATTCCTCTCTTTTCCCCTCGTGTTCTTCGTGTTCTTCATAGGATCCGCTCCAATCGTGAAAGATCCGCCATATAGGGTTCCACCCTACATCAATAATTATTAACAAGGCATCTTCCAGAGAAGCATACGTGGTCACGCGCTTACGACGAAGGTGGTTTGAGATACGGAGACATGACAAGTAACGTGGAAGAATGCTTCAACAATGTGCTCAAGGGTGTCCATTCCTTGTCAGTGACTGCCATTGTGAAATATATGTTCTTCAAGCTCAATGAGTATTTCCTAAGGCATTCCTGAATCACCGCCAAAAGGATAGGTGAAAAGACAGACTATCCCTTCAAGGTTGATGACTGGTTGAAGTATCAACATCGCAAGTCTTCGCATCAACAAATCATTAGATTCAATGAAAAATAAATGATCTACCAAGTTGACGAGCCTGGTGGCACAACAAGGGACAACGTGACGTACGCTGGTGTTTCATACGAGGTGCACCTCAAGAACCGGTGATGTTAGTGCGAGAGGCCTCATAAGTACCATTGGCCTTGCTCACATTTCATGACCGCGACTAGGGCGAGAAACTTGCGCATTTCAGATGGAACCACCGTGCGGCTGCATGAGTTCACATTGGAACAAATGAGGTTGACATGGGCGCCTCAGTTCCGTCCCTTTCTAGATCAGTCACAATGGCCTGAGTATATGGGCCACATATCATTCTCAATCCTGAACTCATGGTGCCTACCAAGGGAAGAAGTGGAAGGACATGGATGATCTAGCTGGATACACCGGAATGGAACAATTAGGTAGTTGTCATTTCATGGAGCCATTGGACATCAACAATTGTGAACAATGTGACGACCCGGGACACAATGCTAGGAATTGCACCAAAAGGCCAAGGACCGATGCCAAGACTCCCACTAGTCAAATGGGTGGTCGGAGAGGAGGTTCCCATGGCACATGATGAGGTACGAATGGTGGCCATGGAAGACAGAGGAGTCTTAGAGGTAGTGCGCGAGGAGGCACGATTGGTGTGCGTGGAGGACGGACGAGTCTTAGAGGAGCCAGCGAAGGTTGTCATGGTCCCGGTTGAAATAATATGAGTCGTACTTGTTGTTTTGCTTTTTGTTTTATTGTCTCTATACACGTTTATTTACTTTACTAACAATCAATCTTTTCTTCGTAGGCATGGCTTCATCGCGTTCCATGACGTGGCCCCCGTGTGCTAACCGTGAAGACATGCCGAAGAAGTGGGGTGACACCAAGCTGGACAAGGTGAAGAAAAACGACATGAAAACTCCATCATGTTGGTGTGGAGATGTTTGCAAAGTGAAGGTATCCACCAACCTTAAGAAGTCATGGACTGAAGGAAGAAGATTTTTTGTGTGTCCCAACTATGCACATGATCGTGCGCGTCCAACTAACGCCTATCATGTGCCGCCAGTATGTTCAAAGGGTATTCTCAATCTTGCTTCATCTTGAACTCATGTTACTAACAACAAACTTGTTTTACCTATATAGTTTTACCTATGTAATCACCGCCTCCGCTTTGCAAGTACTTCACATGGATAGATCAAGATGTGCCAGAAGATGTCAAAAAGGATCAACATCGAGATTGTCTTAGGAGGCAAAGGTTATTTGAAGAAGCATTCCGAAGAGCCGAGGATGAAGAGCATCGTGAGAAGGAGAAGATGGAGCAGAAGAAGCGCGAGGAGGAGAGGGCACGCAAAGAGAAGGTTGCTCATGAAGAGGATAGGGCAAAAAGCTTGCAAGGGGTTGCGATGCCCAAGAGGAGGATGAGGCACGTCACAAGAAAGGGAGATGTCCTCGTGTGGTCCAATAAGTCCTTGTCAAGCACTATGTTTTTCATTCGCGAACTTGTCATGAACTATCTCTTTCATTCCCACACTTGTCATGAAATGTGTCTTTCATTCGTGCACTTGTCATGAACTACGAACTATGTATTTAATTTTTGAATCATGAACTATGTCGTAGACCTATATTTTCCATGACTATGATGTTGTTGTTGCTATGCATGATGTTAACAACAAGAAAAAATAGAGGATAATCTGTTTTCTACCCTTACTGCCACAGGATTTGGCGGTAGGTGTAACAAGCCTACCGCCATGGACCTCGGTGGTAGGCTAGGCGCCATGCAGTGGAACCGTGCTGAGACGGAGAAACTGTCTTTTTTACAGTAGCCACCCCACCGCCATAGGCCTCTGCGGTAGGCCTACCACCATTGACCTCGGCGGTAGGGTAGGCACCGTGCAATGGAACCGTTCTGAGATAGGAAAATTGTTTTTTTACAGTAGGGGTATCCTACCGCCAGAGACACCGGCGGTAGGGTTGCCTAACCTACCATCTACGTTCGTGGCGATAGGGTACTCCCCGTGTAGAGCAACCGTTCTGAGATGAGATTACTGGGTTTTTTTGCAGTACGGTAGACTACCCTACCACCAAGGGCCCTAACGGTAGGGCAGTGGTTATCGTATTATGCATATCCTCTTGTTTGATTGATTCATTACATCAACAACAAATGACATATGTTCAAATACTAATGACTGACATCATTCATGACATCATCAAATGAAAAAAAAATAACATAAAACATTCCCGAGTAATTCAAATGACTTAGAGCATTACTCCAATAACACGAGTTCAAATGACATGAGCATTAGTCCAATTACATGAGTTCAAATGACATGATTTCGAACTAGAGAAGCGCAAGCATAAATGTTCTACCCCGGAAAGTAGCCCCTAATAAGAGTAATATGTTCGGCTTGTGCATCATGCTCTAGATTAGGCATCAGTTGAAACATGGAAGATCATGGCCAATGGATCATCGCACCCTTTACGTCGCAGAACCAGGACCATCAAGCACGTCGGTTTGGATTCTCCGACACTCCTCGTTCGATTGCCCATCCAATGACCTGCCCGGGCATTGCCAATTCCAGCTTGTGGAATTCATCAATGCTTACGGAGAACCCTATGTCCATTGCCAAACTATATCTACAACCATCTTCCTTCTCCTGCAACTCGTGGGGTATTGATTGCTCTCTGACTATAGCGCTAGAAAAGCTCCTGTCTGCTAGCACTACGTCGGTATTTCCCCAAGGAGGAAGGGATGATGCAGCACAGCGAAGGTAGGTATTTCCCTCAGTGAAGAAACCAAGGTTATCGAACCAGTAGGAGAACCAAGAAACACAACGTAAACATCATCTGCACACAAATAACAACACCTCGCAACCCAACGTGTTAAAGGGGTTGTCAATCCCTTTCGGGTCACGATGCCAAAAAATTGTAGTAGATTGAAATAATAAATCACAAATAAAATAAAGTGCAGCAAAGTATTTAGGTTTTTTTGGTTTAATATATCTGAATAAAAATGCAAAGGAAAAGTAGATCGCAAGCAAATATATGAGGAAGAAGACCCGGGGGCCGTAGGTTTCACTAGTGGCTTCTCTCGAGAAAGATAGCAAACGGTGGGTAAACAAATTACTGTTCGGCAATTGATAGAACCTCAAATGATTATGACGATATCCAGGAAATGACCATTACATAGGCATCACGTCCAAGATTAGTATACCGACTCCTGCTTGCATCTACTACTATTACTCCACACATCGACCGCTATCCAACATGCATCTAGTGTATTAAGTTCATGGAAAAACAGAGTAATGCAATAAGAATGATGAAATGATGTAGACAAGATCCATTTATCTATTGCGTAGATATAGGTCCCATCTTTTTATCCTTAGTAGCAACGATACATATGTGTCGGTTCCCTTTCTGTCACTAGGATCAACCACCATAAGATCGAACCCACTACTGGGCACCTCTTCCCATTGCAAGATAAATAGATCAAGTTTGCCAAACAAAACCCAAATATCGGAGAAGAAATATGAGGCTATAAGAGATCATGCATATAAGAGATCAAAGAAACTCAAATAATTTTCATGGATATAAAAAGATATGATTGATCATAAACTCAAAGTTCATCAGATCCCAACAAACACACCGCAAAAAAAGTTACATCATATGAATCTCCAAGAGATCATTGTATTGAGAATCAAGAGAGAGAGATGAAGCCATCTAGCCACAAACTATGGACCCGAACGTCTACAAAGAACTGCTCACGCATCATCGAAGAGGAACCAATGGAGGTGGTGAACCCCATCCGAGATGGTGTCTAGATTGGATCTGGTGGTTCTAGACTCCGCGGCGGATGGATGGTAAAACAAGTCCAGCAACACTGCCCGAATGGGTCGACAAATCCCAATAGGAGCTGCACATATCCTGTTCTCAGGGCACACTCAGATGAGCTCTCCATACAACTAAAACCAAACCTCGAGTTTCCCCGAGGGGGCGCTGCACAGGGCTCTAGTTTGGACCAACACTTAGAGGAGCATTGGCCCGGGGGGGTTTAAATAAAGATGACCCTTGGGCTCCGGAAACCCAAGGGAAAAAGAGGCTAGGTGGCAAATGGTAAAACCAAGGTTGGGCATTGCTGGAGGAGTTTTATTCAAGGCGAACTGTCAAGGGGTTCCCATTATAACCCAAACGCGCAAGGAATGCAAAATCCGGGAACATAACACCGATATGACGGAAACTAGGGCGGCAAGAGTGGAACAAAACACCAGGCATAAGGCCGAGCCTTCCACCCTTTACCAAGTATATATATGCATTAATTAGATAAGAGATATTGTGATATCCCAATAAGTAAACATGTTCCAACAAGGAACAACATCTCCATGTTCCAACAAGGAACAAACTTCAATCTTCACCTACAACTAACAATGCTATAAGAGGGGCTGAGCAAAGCGGTAACATAGCCAAACAACGGTTTGCTAGGACAAGGTGGGTTAGAGGCTTGGCTTAACAATATGGGAGGCATGATAAGCAAGTGGTAGGTATCGCAGCATAGGCATAGCAAAAGAGCAAGAAACTAAGCAAGCAAAGATAGAAGTGATTTCGAGGGTATGGTCATCTTGCCTGAAATCCCGCAAGGAAGAAGAACGAGTCCATGAAGAAGACAAACGGACGTAGTCGAACGAATCCTCACAAACGCAATGTTATCGGAACCAACCCGAAGAAGCAACACCGGAAAGAAGCAAACAACACAGTCAACAATCATCACATAAGCATGGCACAATGCGCAAACAAGTATGATGCATGTCCAGTTTAATGGGGCATGGCATGGCAAAATGCACAAACAACCCTACAAATTAAGTGGAGCTCAACATGCAACCCCGTTGCATATTGACGAAACACCACGTTCAAGTTATTTAGTTCGATCTCGTTTATGTACCCAACAATATTAAATGTTGTTAACCATGGCAAGAGGGTGAAGCAAAAGTAAACTAAACCTTTAGGCATGTTTAAATGAGGCCGGAAATAACAAACAACAATTCCGGTAAAACCCCATATGCATATTATAAGGTTTGGTACTGTTCTGCCCTAAACACAATTTTAGAGTTATTAAACATGCAAGATGAGGCCACCATGTTAAACTAGGCATTTTTCTACCCCAATTACATATAAAGTTTGTTAAATTTGGAGCTACGGTTAAATACTTATGAATTAAAACATTTTAACAAGTTATTTGAGCAAATTTAAACAAACAACATTTTAAGCATTTTAACATGGCAAGAAAGTGGCATATTATTAATCTACACATAATTTTAAGCATTTTAATCCGACGCACAGTTTGTGAGTTATTAAATGCATGAAGATGAAGGTCTTTTCTGCAATTCTGCCTTTACTGGATAAAAGAGAAAATCACAGCAGCAGGAAAAAAACAATTCTGGGCCGAGTCTTGTTGGCCCAACAGGAACAGGGGAGAGGTTGGGCGTGTCCTCACCCATGGGCCTTGGCCCGGCTGGTGCTGGGCTGGCCTACTGGCGCAGGACGCGGGCTGCTGGGCTGGAGGCGATCGAGGCCTGGTCTGTGTGGGCACGGTCAACGTACGCGGGCAAGCACCCGTTCGTCTCTAATCAGAGGAAATCAGGCACAGCGGGACTTGCAGCACCGATGGACCTCCGAGAAGAAGATGGCGGCGACTGGGCGGAGCTGTGGGCGAGGAGCGGCAGCGCGGTGGCGGGATACGGCCAGGAAGGGCCTAGAGACGGCGGATCTGGCGGAACTGGAGGCGGCGCGATGAACTAAGGAGGCAACGGCCTCGGCTACAGGGCGGTGAGGACGACGCAGAGGCGAGGAGGAGGTCCTGCGGGGCCCGAGAGTACAGTGCGTTGAGGTGGCCGGATCCGGTTGCGGGAGATCGCCGGGATCCCGTTCCCTGCCGGATCGAAGCGGAGGCGAGCCGGTGGACAGGGTGCTCCATGGCGCGGGGCCCCTGGTCCAAAACAGAGTGAGGGGGACAGAGGTGAGACGAGGTAGTAGCACGGGAGAAAAGAAGAAGGCAGGGGCGACGTTGCTGCTAGTTTGGTCGCCGGCGGCGGTGCCGGTCGCCGGACGACGAGGTGTGGTGGAGTCGCACAGGGAGGCTCGGGGCTCCGAGGATACCAGCGCGAGAGGAGCTTGGGGAAAGAACAGCGAAGGGGCTCGGGCGACCCAATTCGTCAAGCGCGCAAAAAGAGGGAGACTGTCGGGAAGGATTTGGATCATGGTTGCGGGCTCCGGTTGGTGGTGCTGAAAACGAGGGAGGGAGAGGATGGCTGCGGGTTGGATCTCGGTGAAGATTTGGTGGAGTGTGGCGGCGGCTGAGGGAGGAAAAATGATCTAGTTTTTTAGGGTTTGGCCTAACATATAAATAGCAAAAGGATTTTTGGGTAGGGGCTAATCCGTCCCTCCGATCGTAATCGGACGGTCGGAAAAAAATAGGCTAGGGAGCCCAAATAAGAAAACAGAGACGTTTTGTAGATGTTCGGGGATGATCCGGACACGACGGTGACGACTGCTCGGGTCGGGTCCGGGACAATTTTCGGACGCGCGCGCGAGGAGGGCCGCCGGCTGACGAGAGAGGTTAGGTTGGGCCTGGCGGTAGGTAGTGGGCTGTGTAGACGGTCTCGAGCTGAGAGAAGAGAAGATAGGGAGGCCCGGCGACTGTTTCCGGAGACCGAAAACATCCGACGTGTGACCGGCTATACTGCCGCTATAGTTATCCATTGGGGCGTCAAACAGACTCCGAATGTGATGAAACTTGGCAGGCGGTCTACTGACAACATAACAACACCGCACGCCAACTTTCAACCCATTCCAAGAACATTTTCCGGCCACTTATAAAATAATATCTCGGACGTGCCGCGGGCACGTGCAAGTGTGTCTGGGCTCAGAACGGACAACGGACGGAACTGGGGGAACCCGGACGGATGCAAGTTTGAAAACAGATGATGCAATGCACATGATGACATGATGAAATGCAACACGCAAGCACATGACATGGCAACGTCGGCGAATAACAGGAAGACACCTGGCACAGCGGTCTCGGGGCGTCACACCAGTCAATGATATGGCCCGGGTTTTTCAAGTCCATATGATGCACTTCATCCCTTGTTCCGCACAATGCAATTTTCCTTGCAAGAGCACGTCTATGAAATTTCTCGTTCTTCTTGAGCTTGCTTATCTTTTTATCTTTAGCTTCATACACCTTCTCGTTGTTGTCGCACTTGTACACATAGTACTTTGAAAAGTCTCTACAAGCCACATTCAATGCGTCGACAGCTTCGACCCATGGCTTCATCCTTTCCTCAATGACTTTGCATGATGCTTCACCGCTGCCTCAGCAGAAGTCTCAAAGAAGATGATCGGTCCCATCCTACAAGCCGAGGGGTAACTATAACGGTCATCAAAGGCAAAACCTTAACCCTAACCCTAACCCTAACCATTTCTTAGCAAACCCAAAAAATTATATCATTGGATTCGTATTTAAACATAGTTTTTGATGATATTATTTTTGATGACATGCAATAAATATTGTGTTAGTTAAAATCTTTGGTCAAAATTTGGCATGAAATACAATAGGGACCTATAAACCAAGACGGAGGTAGTAGCAGCCGACGAGTGGGACCAGGAGCACCGGCGGCCCACCCGGTCCGGGTTAGTTCCATTCAAATCATGCAAATTAGAGTCCAAAACAAGGGCAAACGAGTTTGGAAAAGTAGATATGATGGAGACATATCAACTCCCCCAAGCTTAACCCATTGCTTGTCCTCAAGCAATTCAGTTGATAAACTGAAAGTGACAAAGAAAAACTTTTACAAACTATTTTTATTCTTGTTGTTGCAAATATGTCTAGCCAAGTTCAGGTTTTCAGCAAAGAATATGAACTAACCATATTCACAATAACATTTAGGTCTCACATTTACCCATATCAATGTCATAACAAACTAGCGAGTAATAATAAGATATCTCGGATGACAACACTTTTTCAAAACAATCATAATATAATATGATAAAATGTTATCTCGCTAGCCCTTTCTGAGACCGCAAAACATAAACGCAGAGCACCCCTGAAGATCAAGGACTGACTAGACATTGTAATTCATGGCAAAAGAGATCCAATCACAGTCATACTGAACATCAATTAAAAACAAAGCATATGACAGTAGTGCTCTCCAGCTAGTGCTTTTAATAAGAGAATGATGACTCAACAATAAAAGTAAATAGATTGGCCCTTCGCAGAGGGAAGTAGGGATTTGTAGAGGTGCCAGAGCTTGGAGCTTTTAAAATAGAGATGAATATAATTTTGAGAGGCATGCTTTCATTGTCAACATAACAACCAAGAGATCTCACTATCTTCCATGGTAGACACATTATAGCTGGTTCCCAAACAGAATGGCAAGGTTTTACTCCCCCTCCACCAACAAACACACTCCACAGCTAGCCGAATCCACGGGTACCGTCCATACCAACAACAGTCCTTGGGGAGTTTTGTTTCATTATTAAATTTTCATTTGATTTTGGTCGTGGAACTGGGTATCCCGATTACCAGCCACTTTCTTGTGAATGACAAGTGAATAAACACTCATCATGAGAATAACCCACCTAGCATGGAAGATACTGACAGCCCCCAGTCGCTACATGAGCGATTCAGGCATACAAAACATATTATTATTTAAAGTTTTAGAGTTTGGCACATGCAAATTTACTTGAAACGGCAGGTAAATACCGCATATAGGTCAGTATGGTGGACTCATATGGAACAAGTTTGGGTTTAAAGAAGTGTATGCACAAACAGTATTCCCGCTTAGTACAACTGAAGGCTAGCAAAAATATTGAGGAGCTACCAACTAGAGAGCGACAACGGTCATAAACATGCATTGAGGTTAACCGACATTGAATGCAAACATGAGTAGGATATAAATCACCATGGACATAAACATCATGGAGGCTATCTTGTCTTTCATTCAACTACATGTGTGAACATGTGCCAAGTCAAGCCACTTTAATCATTCAGAAGAGTATACCATCCTATCATACTACATCATAACCATTTTAAAGGCATGTTGGCACACAAGATAAACCATAATCCACTCCGAGATAATTAAGCATGGCATGAATAAATATAATCTCTAATTGTCATTGCAAACATGTTTCATTCATAATAGGTTGAATCAAGAACGATGAGCTAATCATATTTACAAAAAGAAAATAGGTCAAATTCATACCGGCTTTTCCTCATCTCAATCATTTCATCAAATATCGTCATTGTTGCCTTTCACTTGCATGGCCGAACGATGTGAATAACAATAAGAGTGCATGTTCATTGGACTAAGCTGGAATCTGCAAACATTTATTCAAAGGAGAAGACAAGGTAATATGGGCTCTTTGTTAGATCAACAGTAATGCATATGAAGCCACTCAACATTTTCATCGTGGTCTTCTCCTTAAGACCCAAAGAAAAGAAAAGAATTTCAAAGAAACACACTGAAATATTTTTGGAGTTCTTGTTTTCCTTAAGAAAATAGAACGAGAACGAGAAAAACTATTTACACGGGAAAGCTCCCAACAAGCAAAAGAAGAACAGGAAATCTTTTTGGGTTTTCTTTTAATACTACAACTAATTAAACTAGAAATATAACTAAAAAGAATCAAGAAATATTTTTGGATTTTATCAAAGTTTTTCAAACACGCAAGAAGAAAGCAATAAAAATAAACTAACATGGATTATACAATGAAAACGGATGAACACCGACAACTAGAATGAATGTGTGAACATGAATGTAATGTCGATGAGAAATATGTATTCCCCCAAGCTTAGGTTTTTGGCCTACATTGGTCTATAGCCACGGCTCAAAGTAACCCTCTCCTGGATAGTACGGAGGGTCCTGAGGGTTCCACTAGTTGGCGAGCTCCTGTGGCTCCCACTGGTAAATAAGCTCCTGATATAGCTCAGGTGTCGGTGCTGGCTTAGGTACTGGGGGTTGCATCAGTGCCGAGTATGCGTAGATGCCCTCGGGCATAATAATGTACCTGTTTGAATGAATATCTAACAAAGAAGGTGCAGGCAAGGTAATAATCTCACAAGTGCCCTGACTGAATACCAAGTTATAGTGCAGTCGTTGGCTCTTATCCTCATTGTTAATAAAGTGATGCGCTACCATACTGGCATAGTCCAAATATTTAGTGGGTAGCATCATCTCCTCCTTCTCGTCATGCCTAATAGGGATCTCAAAATGTTTAGCAAGGCGGGAGGCATAGACACCGCCAAACATATCACCCTTCGTCCGGTTTGTGTGTAACCGACGAGCAACCATAGCGCCCAAACTAGAAGTTCTGTCAGCATATAAAGCATGGCGCAAAATAGCAAGGTCAAGTGAACTGAGAGTTCCACTCTCTCCATGACCAATAAGACATCTCCCGGCAATTAATGCATAGTAACATAAAACAGGAAAAATGTAAACTAGCCACTCTTGCTTCCGACACTCCTCTCTCTTCCACCACAGTAGTTTAAGAAATAAAATCATCCATGTACTTAGAACGTGGCTCACTAATGCTGCCCTCATAAGGTATTTTGCAAACATCACAAAAATCATATAATGTCATCTCCTTAGGCTCATCATACAAATGGAATTCTATCGTGGGTGGTGTCTTCTTAGGATAAAAATGTAAGTTTTGCACAAAGGTATTAGTGAGTAGGAGGTATTGGTCGCACTTATCTTGGAGGAAGAGGGTGATGTCGGCATTATCCGCCAAAAAATAGAAATCCTCATAAATTCCCGCCTCCTTCAAGAATATATCGCTTGGCCACTCACACGACCGAACCTCCGCCGCACGCAGAAGATTGTACTTGGGCTTCTTCTTCGGAGTTTCCTCCGAATCACGACTTGATGAGCCCCTTAACCACTTGTGAAAATGGTTCTATTTTTTTTCTGAAATTTTAGTGATTCAAAATAAAAGTGAACCAAACTCAATAAAAATTATAGTAACTACTCCCACAAGTGCCTAGAGGTTATATCATGCAACAAAACTACTTTGGACCATATAAATTTGACATGCAAGCTCAAGAACATGGTGACCACACCAGCAAAAATTTGCAATATATAAAGCACTAGAACAAAAACTAATTAGACCATTGGAGGAGTCACATACCGAAGAACAATCCCGAAAAATAGTTTCGAAAGCGGAGCTCCGAGCAAGGAGATCAAAAATGGCAGCAAGATGAGCAAGAAAACAAGTTTGAGCAATGGTGTGATTTTTTCTGGAGGAAGACGAAGTGGATGGGTGGCTGGAATAAGTGAGGGGGCCTATGTGGGCCCCACAAGCCACCTAGGCCCACCAAGGGGGTGGGCGCGCCCTGTGGGCTTGTGGCTCATGGGTGCACCCCCCTGAGGTGTGTTCAGTGCCAAAAATTCTTAAATATTCTAGAAAAACATCATATAAAATTTTCACGGCATTTGGAGAACTTTTATTTTGTGGTCATTTTTTATTGTACGGATAATTCAGAAAACAGTAAAATAATAGTATTTCTACTTTATTAAATCTAAATAATAGAAAGTAAAAGGTGGGTACAGAAGGTTGTGTTTACTAAATTCATCCATCTCATGCCCGTCAAAAGGAATCCATTAATAAGGTTGATCAAGTCTTATTAACAAACTTCTTCTGAATGACATGAAACCGGAGAATCTTTGTATAGCACTAGGTTACCACAATGGGGATCTGCATGTCCCCAACAATAAGAATTTCATATTTCTTCTTGATAGTAGGAATAGGTAATTCAAACCTCCAATAGTAATTGTTGAAAATTTTCCAATAGTATTGATATTGTTCACTCGAGGTTGTTGCTTTGGAAAGTGTAACTTATGCTCATTACCATTAGCATGAAAAGTGACATTGCCTTTGTTGCAATCAATAACAGCCCCTGCAGTATTCAAAAGGGGTCTACCAAGGATGATTGAGATACTGTCATCCTCGGGTATATCAAGAATAACAAAGTCTGTTAAGATAGTAACATTTGCAACTACGACGGGTACATGCTCACAAATACCGACGGGTATAGCGGTTGATTTATCAGCCATTTGCAAAGAGATTTCAGTTGGTGTCAACTTATTCAAATCAAGTCTACGATATAAAGAGAAAGGCATGACACTAACACCGGCTCCAAAATCACATAAAGCAGTTTTAACATAGTTTCTTTTAATGGAGCATGGTATAGTTGGTATTCCTGGATCTCCTAGTTTCTTTTGTAATCCACCCTTAAATGTATTATTAGCAAGCATGGTGGAAATTTCAGCTTCCAGTATCTTTCTTTTATTCATAACAATATCTTTCATATACTTAGCATAAGGAGACATCTTGAGAATATCAGTGAAATGCAAACGCAAAAAGATAGTCTAAGAATTTCAACAAAGCGCTCAAACTCTTCATCATCCTTATTCTTTGAAGCTTTAGGGGGAAAGGGCGTAGGTTTTTGAACCCATGGTTCTCTTTCTTTACCATGTTTCCTAGCAATGAAGTCTCTTTTGTCATATCTTTTATTCTTAGGTTGTGAGTTATCAAGATCAACAACAGGTTCTATCTCCACATCATCATCATTACTAGGTTAAGCATCAACATGAACATCATCATTAACATTATTACTAGGTTCATGTTCATCACCAAATTGTGTTTCAGCATCATAAATAGAAATATCATTTGGATTTTCAGGTGTGTCTACAACAGGTTCACTAGAATCATGCAAGGTCCTATCATAATTTGTTTTATTTTTATTATTAGAAGGACTAGGGTCATCACTATTAATTCTTTGAGAGTCTTGTTCAATTCTTTTAGTATGGCCTTCAGGATACAAAGCTTCCTGGGTCATTTTACCACCTCTAGTCATAACTCTAACAGCATGATCATTCTTTTTATTGTTCATCTCATTGAGCAAATCATTTTGTGCCTTGAGAACTTGCTTTGCTTAGGCTTTTACCATGGAAGCATGTTTACTAACAACCTTGAGATCATTAACAGTTCTAAACATATAGTCACTCAGGTGTTCGAGCATATAAGAATTTCATTTCAATTGTCTACTAACATATGCATTGAAGTTTTCTTCTTTAACAATAAAGTCATCAAATTCATCCAAGCATTGACTAGCAGATTTAGTATAAGGAATATCACCTTCATCAAATCTATAGAGAGAATTTACCTCTACTACATGTGTCGGTGTATTAAGACCATGTATTTCTTCAATATGTGGTAAATTCTGAACATCTTTAGTTTTAATACCTTTTTCTTCCATAGATTTCTTTGCCTCTTGCATATCTTCAGGACTAAGAAATAGAATACCTCTCTTCTTCGGAGTTGGTCTGGGCGGTGGTTCAGGAAGAGTCCAATCATTATCATTACTCAATATATTATTCAATAGTTCTTCAGCTTGTTCAACACTTCGTTCCCTGAAAACACAACCAGCACAACTATCTAGGTGGTCCCTACACTGCTATAGGATGCTGCTAATGTGACACTACAATTAGAGACCCTTCAACAAAACTGTGTGCGATGCATTAATCGCAAATGTTGATGTAAAAACCGTCAAAAAAGATGCAAAATGTTTGCGATGGCGGATACATCAAACACGGTTCAGATTTTAGTTGTGTGTCTGATGTGAGGCAAATGGTTCAGTTCAATGAACTATTTGCGATGAGGAAGAAGAACAGAAACGGGCAGCCAAATGAAGGCGTGTGTGATATGCAGCATACAGTTCAGTCGGATTAACTGTTTGTGATGAGGTGGAACAACAGAAACGGGCAACCATATGAAGGTGTGTGCAATTGAGGGCATACACTTCAGATGGATGAACTGTTTGCGATTAGGCAACACAACAGAAACGGTCAGCCAGATCAACGTGTCTGTGATTGACGGCATACACTTCACACGGATGAACTGTTTGCGATTAGCCACAACAAACAGAAATAGTTAAGCAGATCAACGTGTGTGCGCTAGACGGGCACACATTCTAATTAAAAGAAGTGTGTATGATGGTAATAACGAGCGCGCATGGTTGTTGGAACAAGACGTGTGCTGACATCGCTTATTGCGGTGCACCCTATAGTGCAAATGCCATGTACGCGGCCGAGAAAGCGTGCCCACGTTACGTCGTCCGGGAATAGTGCCGCACTTAGAAATTATGGAACCGTCAATAAATTTTGAGCATGCGTCCCATCACATTCCAAATTACTACCACGCTATACTTAATTGCAAACCTGTTCACACCAATCAAAACCTAAACGGTTTCCCACTTAGGAGCATATTAGTACTCGGTTATAAATACTACTAGTCCAAGATGACTGCACATTCCTCCTCAACTCCTCATCCACAAAAACAAGCAAGTCATTCATCGTCATTCCCTCGCGCCTGCCATGGCCAGCGTGAGTTCTGGGTCAAGAGATTACAACTAGGGAGAGGCGAGCATGGAAGCGGAAGTGTGAGATGTCCCGCCTCGCCGCGAAAGCAGCCGATATGTCCCGCCGCGCGGTCGTAGCAGCATAGAGGTCCCGCCACCCCACCGAAGCAGCGGACAGGTTCCGCCACGCTGTCGATGCAGCAGACTGGTCCGGCCACACCGTGGAAGCAGCAGAGATGTCCCACCATGCCTCGAATGCAACAAAGATGTCCTCCCGTGCCACGGTGGCCTATGAAAATGTCTCACGGGCAGGCGAGGACTCTCACAGGCGCATGAACGCTATGCTCGATGACCTGATGGGTCGGATCTCCAACTGGCTGAAGTAGCAGGACAAGATGAATGCCTCGTTTTAAAATGCTACCAGCGTCATCCGGGGACTAGGGGAGACAAGGAGAAGCTCCGCACCGACCGCGACCTGCTGAGGGCAAAGATCGCCGGAACGATGAAGCAGCACGAGGAGACCACTGCCTTGTTGCAGAGGACCGGCATCATCGTCAAGAAACTTATGGACGAGAATGCCATGCTCCGCATCAAGCGCCAAAGGCTGGTGGAGGAATCTGTGGATGCTCTCAATCAGCGTCTTGAGGACACGAAAGAGCTCATCGTCGCTCGCCGTGGAGACTAGTTCCCGTGGCCTGCAGCAACGCATCAAGAAAGTAGAGATCAGCGAGCCAGATCGTTGTCTTCCTTCTTCTTTTGCCCTTGTGTATTTTGGGCGCTGCCGCATGTGGCTTTTTTTAATTATCTTCCCAAATATGTAAGACAATTATTATCTACTGTCATCGTCCTTATATTCATCAGTCTTGATAAAAGTCGCATTCGATGTTATATAGGTCCGTCAGATCTTACATCAACATTCGTGCAAAACTTTCTTTTCAGATTTTCTTTTTCCTCTCTTAAATCTCAGTCGAGTGAGACATAGCCATGCCATGAAACAAGGGCTCGAGCACCATTAATGGAGACGTTGGGAGGGATGTGGGCGGTGGATAGAGGTCAAAGGGCTCTCCTCCCGATGAACACGCGTGGGGGCTGATCGCACGCCTCCCATACTCAAATAGTTACCCCGCACAACACCTCCTAGCCAATAAAAAAGGGGACGCGTGGCGGCACGTAAATGGTAAGTAGAACGCCCACGGTTTCAATAATTCTTGTGTTTCCGATTTGTAACATGACAACACTGTTCCAAAATGACTTTGTTGATTGTTAATGTGTGCGCCTTCGCAAATCGGACAAAAAATTCATCACGGCATGTTGGTGCCATGTCATGACACCATGCCAAGTTTCATGATTTCCAGGCGAATTTTGGATTTACGAGAATTTTAAAACCAATTTTCTCGATGTTTCCGGCCGAGCCAACATGCCCAGATATTTGAATTCCATTCCCACTTCTTCCATGGGACCTAGAAATTTGCCCAAGTACACATAAACGATTTTCCAACTAACTTTTGTGCACTGGTGCATGCGCTTGTACTTCAAATTTGAATTGTGTGCATTAAATGCCTAGAAACTCAATTAATGTATAAAAAGGCCAAACAAACCCGGAATAATTCCAAAATTTAGCACGAAACTCCTATTTGGTCTAAGCTGCCTGTGTAAAAAAATCAAGGCAGGAGAAGGCAGTGTATGTCGTTTCGCACGCGGAGGTGACACCGTCTCTCTTGGAACCACGAGCCTTCTTGAGAGAAGCTCTGGTTTGCAAGAAGCGTACACCAAAGCTTGTCCCAATTCGGCCAAAAGATTTACCACGGCATGTTGGTGTCATGTCATGACACCATGCCAAGTTTCATGATTTTTAGGCGTATTTTGGATTTACAGGAATTAAAAAACCAAGTTTCTCAATATTTCTGGTCGAGCCACGACGCCCAGACATTTGAATTCCATTCTCATTTCTTGCATGGGACCTAGAAATTCACCCGAGGACACACATGTGATATTTCAACCAACTTTGGTGCACTGGAGCATGTGCTTGTAGTTCAAATTTGAATTATGCACATTGAATGCCCAGAAATTCAATTAATGTATAAAAAAGGCCAAACGAACCCAGGATAATTCCAAAATTTAGCACGAAACTCCTGTTTGGTCTAAGATGCCTGTGTAAAAAAAATTAAGGCGGGAGAAGGCAGTGTATGTCGTTTCGCACACGGAGGTGACACGTTCCCTCTCGAAACCACGAGCCTTCTTGAGAGAAGCTCCGGTGTGCAAGAAGCTTATACCAAAGCTTGTCCCAATTCGGCCAAAATTACCACAGCATGTTGGTGCCATGTCATGACACCATGCCAAGTTTCATGATTTTTAGGCGTGTATTGGATTTACAAGAATTAAAAAAGCAAGTTTCTCAATATTTCCGACCGAGCCAAGACGCCCAGATGTTTGAATTTCATTCCCATTTCTTGAATGGGGCCTAGAAATTCACCCAAGGACACACATGTGATTTTTCAACCAACTTTGGTGCACTGGAGCATGTGCTTGCAGTTCAAATTTGAAGTATGCACATTAAATGCCCAGAAATTCAATTAATGCATTAAAAAAGGCCAAACGAACCCGGAATAATTTCAAATTTTAACACAACACTCATATAGTTCTATGTTGCCTCTGTAAAAAAATCAGGGGGGGAGGTAGTGTATATCTTTTCGCACACAAAGGTGACACGTCCCCCCTCGGGAACCACGAGTCTTCTTGAGAGAAGCTCCGGTTTGCAAGAAGTTTATACCAAAACTTGTCCATATGCGGCCAATTTTTTTACCACAGCATGTTGGTGCCATGAAATGACACCATGCCAAGTTTCATGATTTTCAGGTGAGTTTTGAATTTACAGGAATTTAAAAACCAAGTTTCTCAATGTTCTCGGCTGAGCCACGTTGGCCAGATGTTTGAATTTCATTCCCATTCTTACATGGGGCCTATAAATTCACACAAAGACACACATGTGATTTTTCAACAAACTTTGGTGCACTGGAGCATGTGCTTGTAATTCAAATTTGAATTATGCACATTAAATGGCTAGAAACTCAGTTAATGCATAAAAATACCAAACGAACCCGGAATAATTCCAAATTGAAACATGACACTCATGTAGTTGCATGTTCATTGTACATAAATGTTCTAGCAATTCAAACACCATTCTTTCCCTCCATAACACCATTTTGTCTTTCAAAACATAATGTAAAAATCAGGTATACCACAAACAGTTTACTGGCAAGAATCGTGTGGGATGTGATATAAAATATCTTGGCGCACCGTCTTGTCTGGCTTATGCAGGAAGCTTTGCCGTCTACAGTCCATCGCCCGCGCTTGAACCACACTTGCGCGTCAGTTTCTCGCTGCACTGAGCGAAATTTTTCTACCACCGTAGAAATATCTATCTCCCCGCCCCCTCCCTCCCTCCCACCAAAAGCCACATTTCCACTATTCCTCCTTGCTTTCCAAGTTCAAACCTTCACTGTTTCTTACTGGCAGCTCAGCCTCCTCCCCGGCGACCCTTCTTCTTGCAGCGCCGCCCCTCGCCACTGACCCTTCTTCTTGCAGCGTCGCCTCCTCGCCGCCAGCCCTTCTTCTTGATATGCGGCCTCCTCACCGCAGACCCTTCTTATTGTTGTGTGGCCTCATCGATATGGTCAGGTAATCCACACCCCATCCACACCAACCTCCTCCTTCCCCATCCCACATGCCCCAACCGACGGCGTGACACCTTCCGCCGAAATTACTGGCCCCGTCCTCCAATTAAGCGCCGCCCACAGCCATTTTGCACGCAGTATAATGTGGAGCTCAGTAGCATCTGGCAGCGGAGAGGAAAATCATGGTCGGACGCACGCACGAGGTCGCTATGGCTACCATGTGTGCCGACCACCAGATCTTGGAGGAGCACCTCGTCTTCGAGGCCACCGTCGATACCGCCACGCGGTTTTCTACTTTAAAATACAGTTCGTGGTGTTTTCTCGAGGCCACCGCCAGTGCCTTCTAGTGATTTGTCCTATGTAATGTTAATATGCAATCTGATGTTCAGTTAACAGTTTGGTCCTCTGAAATGTAATGTTCAGTTAACAGTTTGGTCCAACAATTGCTACATTTCGTACTACTGTTCTCAAGCATTCTTTGTTTTGTTAACTGTCTTATCTTCTAGTACGTGTTTCTATTCTGCAATGTCGTGCTCAGTTAACTGTTTTGGTTCATTTGGTCTGCTGCCCATTTAATTATTTGGTTCAATTCTGCAATTTGATTTTCATTTGCTTTGGGTACAATTTTGTATTGTTATGCATGTGAGAAATAAATCGAATTTGGCTGTACTCAATGCATATTCTACTGATAGTATGGCAACTCTTAGTGAACCTGATCAAGATCTTCCTTATATGTGTTGAAGGGAAACAATGGGAGACACTGCAGTTTACCATCGAGGTTTTCTCATGCATGGTCCTTTCGCTAAAAGCACATTATTGTGTAGTTGCAGGAATCATTCTAATATTTAGGTTTCTTACAATTTGGTCTTGCACATGTAGGTCCTACTGTCAGACGTTTAGAACCACTATTCGACCCATTTGCATATGGGGAAATGAGATGTCCATGAATACCAGTCAAGTCAAAAAACTCAGAAAGATTGTTAGGATGAAGAAACTTGCGACGAATAACAGCAAGATCTTTGTTTGCACGATGAAGAAGACATCAGTCAACTATAGGATGGTACTAACTCTTTTCCCTTGTTTTTACCCCTTGCGCCATTTCAAAATTTATAACAGCGATTTATGCATATCTTTGTTTTCAATACTTTTCAATGCAATTCACTGATGATTACCTCTCAAACCACCTGCATGGTCAAGAGGCGAGGAAGGTATTCATTCAACACCCACGGTACAATATTGAGGTCTACCCAAAGAGGACGAAGGTTGGGTGGGCAATTATCCATAGCCACTGGCCTAAAGTTGCAAGGACATTCAACATCACTGAAAGCTCAATATTTTCCTTCCGCTTCTGCAGTTTCCCAGATGAGATTCATCTATCTATTTACCATGTATGATGCTACTTTCCAAAGGTTTTCAATGTTGCATGTGAAACTTGGTGCTATTGTGTAATGGCATAACTGAGTGTTGAAGCTATCTGATGTAATTCGATTATGAAATCCTGGTTGCCGTTATTCGAATACGAAATATCTGGTGTGTTTTATAAGAAATGTCAATTTGATTACTACATGGATTATCAATAATAGGCTAATTACCCTGCTTATTGGGGTTTTCTATTGCAGACGGTTACTCAGAAAACACCGTGGGCGATGAACTCACACAACCCACACGGTTTCTAGAAAGTAGGCGTGTTGGATCAACTAACAATCACACACAGCTACTGGCAAAGAACTGTTTGTGTTAGGCCACCTTGCACAAACGTTTCCACACAAAAAAAACTGTGTGTGATATACATATGAATGGAAATGTTTTTCTGGGATTCACCGTGTGGAATGTACATACGAACGGAAATGATTGGGTTTCGATGCCTTGCCCGATCACACACAAGCTCATTTTGCCCCTGCCTGTGTGGCTGGAGGGCCTATCCCTGACGGTTAAGATCCTCTCTATCCTTACAAGCAAGAAAGTCCCTAGCTACCTCTCCATCCATAACATATCCCTCGGGTATCTTAGGCAATTCATATCTAGGAGTGCTAGGTCTAATAGGTGTTTCAAGGTGTTTAGTTTCAATAATTTCATCAGTTTCAGCATTCTCAATATCTTTAGCTCTAGAAGTTGTTCATCAAGAAATTCACCCAGTGGCAGCCTTATCAAACAAAGTACTAGCATCATCATAAGCATTATTCATAGCAGAAGTAGCATCATCAATTACTTGTGATATATCAGGATTAATAGCAGGTGTAGGTGTCGCAAGCTTACTCAAAACAGAAGGTGAATCAAGTGCAGAGCTAGATGGTAGTTCCTTACATTCCCTTTCAATATCTTTAGCTCTAGAAGTTGTTCATCAAGAAATTCACCCAGTGGCAGCCTTATCAAACAAAGTACTAGCATCATCATAAGCATTATTCATAGCAGAAGTGGCATCATCAATAACTTGCGATATATCAGGATTAATAGCAGGTGTAGGTGTCGCAAGCTTACTCAAAACAGAAGGTGAATCAAGTGCAGAGCTAGATGGTAGTTCCTTACATTCCCTCGTAGTAGAGGGAAAAATCTTGGTTCTAGTATCTTTCAGATTCTTCATAGTGATCAATAGATATAAATCCCAAGTGACTCGGCAAATAGAGCTATGCTCCCCTACAACGGCGCCAGAAAAAGGTCTTGATAACCCACAAGTATAGGGGACCGCAATAGTTTTTGAGGGTAGAGTATTCAACCCAAATTTATTGATTCGAGACAAGGGGAGCCAAAGAATATTCACGAGTATTGGCAGTTGAGTTGTCAATTGAATCACACCTGAAAGACTTAATGTCTGTAGCAAAGTTTTTAGTAGCAAAGTAGTATGGAAATAACGTTAACAGTGGCAATAGTGACAGTAGTAGTGATTTTAACAGCAATAGCTACGAAAGTAACTTAGCAAAGATCAATATGTGAAAAGCTTGTAGGCATTGGATCGGCAATGATAATTGTGTTGGATGATAGTCATCATGTAGCAGTCATAACCTAGGGTGACACAGAAGTAGCTCCAATTCATCAATATAATGTAGGCATGTATTCCGTATATAGTCATACATGCTTATGGAAAACAACTTGCATGACACCTTTTGTCCTACCCTCCCGTAGCAGCGGGGTCCTAATGGAAACTAAGGGATATTAAGGCCTCCTTTTAATAGAGGACCGGAACAAAGCATTAGCACTTAGTGAATACATGAACTCCTCAAACTGCGGTAATCACCGGAAAGAATCCCAGTTATTGTCACCTTAGGTTATGCGGATCATAACTCGTAATAGGTGTCTACAACTTGCAAGATAGGATCAAGAGCACACATATATTCAAGAAAACATAATAGATTCAGATCTGAAATGGCACTCGGGCCCCAGTGACAAGCATTAAGCATAGTAAAGTCATAGCAACATCAATCTCATAACATAGTGGATACTAGGGATCAAACCATAACAAAACTAACTTGATTACATGATAAATCTCATCCAGCCCATCACCGTCCAGCAAGATTATGATGGAATTACTCACTCCCGGTGGTGAGCATCATGAAATTGGTGATGGAGGAAGGTTGATGATGATGATGGCGACAGATCCCACCCTCCAGAGCCCCGAACGGACTCCAGATCAGCCCACCCGATGAAGAATAGGAGGTGGCGGCGGCTCTGTATTTGTAAAACGCAATGAATCTTTCTCTTTTTTTTCTCCATGGATAGGTATATATGGAGTTGGAGTTAGGGTTGTAGTCGGTCCAGGGTGCCCACAAGTCAGGGGCGCGCCCTGGGGGGTAGGCGCGCCCCCTGGGTTGTGGCCCCCCGCTGGTATCTTTTTCCGCCAGTATTTTTTATATATTCCAAAAATATTCTTCGTAAATTTCAGGTCAATTCAAGAACTTTTATTTCTGCACAAAAATAACACCATGGCTATTCTGCTGAAAACAACGTCCGGGTTAGTTCCATTCAAATCATGCAAATTAGAGTCCAAAACAAGGGCAAAAGAGTTTGAAAAAGTAGATACGATGGAGATGTATCAATGAGCAGGACCAGGAGCAACACCGGCCCACCCTCATCAGGACAGCACAAGCGCGGGCGCAAAAGCTAGGTGCACATGTGCCGGCTAACCCTTCCGCGACTCCCCTGCAACGCACGACACGAGAAAAATGCACCCACCCGGCGCAATAGGTTTGGTTGTGCGCGCACCCAAAAAACGGCCACCCAGCCTATCAGATCCCGTCCAAGCCCAAAGGTCATTGGCCGCTCCAAAATGACCACGAGGTGAAAACGGCAGACGTTGAATCACAGCGGCGATCCGATGACCATAGCTCAACTTGCTCCCCCACGCCTTGCGATTGTGATGTATGTTTTCTCACCTGCTCCCCCACGCCGGCGGCCACTCCGGCCCCGGCGTTCACTTCCCTCGGCGTCGGTCGCCCCGACCGCGCCGCTGTAACACCCTCGATGCGACTATATCTCCCACGTGTCGAGGCACGACTTAGAGGCATAATCGCATTGAAGGCATTTGTCGCAAGTTAGGCAATCTTCACAACATCCCATGTAATATAAATAATAAAGGGGAGATAACATAGTTGGCTTACACTCTCCACGTCAATCAAGTACATAAATAACATTACATCATCCAAAACACTCATGGCTCGACTACGGCGCCAAAATAAAAGAGAACCCAACATGCGACACGGTCCCGATCACCCCCAACTGGGCACCACTACTGATCATCGGGAAAGGAAATGTAGTAACGTTGAGAGTCTTCGTCGAACTCCCACTTGAGCTCAAGCGCGTCTCCTGGAGCGAAATCATCAGGCCCTGCATCTGGTGTAATAGTAATCTGTGAGCCACAAGGACTCAGCAATCTTGCACCCACGCGATCAAGACTATTTAAGCTTAAAGGTATGGCAAGGTACCAATGTATGAGTGGAGCTGCAGCAAGCGACTAGCAAAAGTGGTGGCTAACTTATTCACAAAAGAGAGCGAGAAGAGGAGGCAAAGCGCGAGCGAGAAACTAGAGGGCAACCTGCGCAAACATAACTCCAACATCGTGTCCACTTCCCGGACTCCGCCGAGAAGAGGCCATCACGGTAACACACTCAGTGGATTCATTTTAATTAAGTTAAGGTTCAAGTTATCTATAACCGGACATTAACAAATTCCCATCTGCCCATAACCGCGGGCACGGCTTTCGAAAGTTCAAATCCCTGCAGGGGAGTCCCAACTTAGCCCATGACAAGCTCTCACGGTTAATGAAGGAATAGACCTCCTCCCAAGACGTTCCGATCAGACTCGGTATCTCGGTTCTTTAAGACAACTCCGACAATGGTAAAACAAGTCCAGCAACACCGCCCGCTGTGCCGACAAATCCCGATAGGGCTGCACATATCTCGTTCTCAGGGCACACCGGATAAGCTAAGCGTATGGGAGCCAACGTAACCCAAGTTGCCAAGGGACGGCCCCGCACGGTGCTCTAGGTTGGACCAACACTCAGAGGAGCACTGGCCCGGGAGGGTTAAAATAAGATGACCCTTGAGTCCGCAAAACACAAGGGAAAAAGGGCTAGGTGGCAAATGGTAAAACCAAGGTTGGGCATTGCTGGAGGAGTTTTATTCAAGGCGGGCTATCAAGGGGTTCCCATTATAACCCAACCGCGTAAGGAACGCAAAATCCGGGAACATAACACCGATATGACGGAAACTAGGGCGGCAAGAGTGGAACAAAACACTAGGCGAGAGGCCGACCCTTTCACCCTTTACCAAGTATATAGATGCATTAAGATAACATAGCAATATAATGATATCCCAACAAGTAAATAAATGTTCCAACAAGGAACGGCCTCCAATCTTCACCTGCAACTAGCAACGCTATAAAAGGGCTGAGCAAAGCGGTAACATAGCCAATCAACGGTTTGCTAGGACATGGTGGGTTAGAGGTTTGAGATGCCAATTTGGGAGGCTTGAAAGCAAGTGGTAGGCATCGTAGCATTGTCATAGCAAAAGAGCGAGCAAACTAGCATAGCAAAGATAGTAGTGATTTCGAGGGTATGATTATCTTGCCTGCACAGTTGTCAGAGTTGACTGGATCCTCGAAAGCAAACTCAATGGGCTCCTCGTTAGCAAACTCGTCTCCCAGCTCTACCCAAACAAGACAAACAAGCAACAAGGATACAATCAACCACGTGCAAACTCAAACAACACAATGCAAAGATGGTATGCTATGCAGGATGCGATGCGGGATGCCAAATGCAAGATATGACAGGAAATGCACGAACCTGGCCTCAACTTGGAAATCCAAGTGTGCCACTGGAAAGACGAGATAAAATTGCTTGAAAAAGATATAAAGAACGTCGGAATCGGAGTTACGGTTTGGAAATGGCAAGCGATTCAAAAATGACACCGGTCTGCGATTTACAGCAAGTAGCCATCTAAATGCAATGAGATGAACATGCTACAGCACCCAAACATGACAACAAAATACATGGCACGGATGCATTCAAGATGTTTACCAAAAGTCTAGCACTGAGCCACGGCCAAATCATCCATTAACAGGTTCAAACAAGCATGGCAAAAATGCATATGGCAAACAGATCTCAGACTTAGTGGAATTAACACTTGTCTGGAATTTCAGATCAGGTAGCCCTCTTCGGAGCAACAAAACTACATGATACAGGACCTGAACATGGCAAAGTAAAGCATGGCATGTAGCTACTCAAAGAGCTTAACAAAAGTCCCTTAGTGACCTTGAGCCAAAAGGGATCAGAAAATACAATTGCAAGCATGTGAACATGGCAAAAACATAATCAGTTTTCAGACTTAGTGAAAACTGGAGCATGCTGAAATATAACTCAAGTAGGCATGTTTACAAGCTCGATGCACTCAGTACGGTCCAAGTCATGATAATACAAGCATACATCCATCAAGAAGGCACAAAATGCAAGCTAGACATGGCAAGAACAAAAGCATAGCATGCATGGATCAACTACAACATCATCGGCAAAATTGCAAACAAGTTGACAATCTGCCCAAATTCACAAAGTAGTAAAAGTAGAGCTCGATTGACTCAAGTTAGGGTTCTCCATAATTGCAAACAAAGACATGGATGGATAGAGCACTACAATATTAGAAAAACATCCTTACTGATCATCCTCAAAAGAGGCACGGATCACTAGGAAACAACATGAACATATGGCATCATGAGATAAACAGATCAAGGACTTAGTGGAGTTGCTAAGTCCCTGAAAACAGAATTACCGAGTGCACCACTTTGCAAGCTTGCACTAGTCACCACACTCATCACAAAAATACATGGGTTGCACCTCTGGAAAGATGACAAAACCCTTAACAAAACATATGTAGAGCATCAGGGCATATCATGCACACAATAATCATGGCAAAAATGACAAAAAGCTAAATGGAGTAGCAGATCTCACAATAATCTCAAGTAGCCCTCTTCTAACAGCATTTCGGGCATCAACATGAACTCAAATGAAAATGATGCAATGGAATGAAATGATGTACTCTCTGAGATGAACATTTTGATATGCTATATGCATGAATCGGAGCTACGGATGCAAAGTTACGAGGCCACGAACATCAGCATATGGATCTGCAATTTCGGGACTTGGAGAAAAAAAATCAAACTCCGGATTAGGGTTTACTGTTCACGGATCTGGATCTCGGCGAGAACACTGTTCATCGGCGGTGCGGAAGCCGAGGATGGCCGGAGGAGGTCGAGGGGCTCGCGGGGGCTCTCGCCGGAGCACGGGGCGGCGGAGAGGCGGCGGGGCGAGGCCGGGCGGCGCGGCCGTGGCATCTGGGCGGCAAAGGGCGGCGCGGGCGAGGCGGAGGCGGACGCCGACGAGGCTCCGGGCGGCGCGCGGTGGATGGCGGTGGCGGCGGGCGGTGCGGGAGGAAGGAGGAGGCAGCGCGCGGGGCGGCTGGGCCCGGAGGGCCGGCTGCGGGCTCGCCGGGCCGCGACGGCGGCTGGCGGTGGAGATGCCACGTGGCACGCGGTGGTTGGCGGCGGTGGGATCCGGACGTTATCCGGCTCTGTCCGGACACATCCGGCGGCGGCGGAGACGGATTTCTTTAGGGTTTCGGAGAGGGAGATCCGGATTTCGGGGAAGGGGTCTTTAAATAGAGGTAGAGGGAGCTAGGAGAGTCCAAATAAGGTGCGGTTTTCGGGCATGCGATCATGATCGAACGCTCTAGATGATGGAGCAGGTTTAGGTGGGTTTTGGGCCAAATTGGAGGGGTGTTAGGCTGCAACACACACGAGGCCTTTTCGGTCCCTCGGTTGACCGTAGGAGTATCAAACGAAGTCCAAATGGTACGAAACTTGACAGACGTTCTACCGGTAGTAAACCAAGGCCGCTTGGCAAGTCTCGGTCCAATCCGGAAATGTTTAATCCCCACACACGAAAGAAAGCTAGAAATGACCACCGGAGGAGAACGAAGCGCTGGAATGCAAAACGGGCAACGGGGAAAATGCTCGAATGCATGAGACGAACACGTATGCAAATGCAATACACATGATGACATGATATGAGATGCATGACAACGAAAACAACACACGGAGACAAAGACCCGAACCCGAGAAAAATAAATAACTTAACGCCGAAACGGCAAGAGTTGGAGTACAAATTGGGAAAGTTACATCCGGGGTGTTACAACACTCCACCACTACGAAAGGATCTCGTCCCGAGATCTAGGACTGAAAGAACGCCGGGTACTCGGAACGGAGGTGATCCTCGCGTTCCCAGGTAGCTTCACGGTCGAAATGATGTGACCACTTGACTTTGAGAAATTTGATTGACTTGTTGCAAGTCTTGCGTTCAGTCTCTTCAAGAATAGCAACTGGGTGCTCACGATAAGAGAGATCTTCTTGGAGCTCAATGTCCTCGAAGTTGACGATGCGGTCAGGAGTCTTGAAGCACTTTCGAAGCTGAGAGACATGGAACACGTCATGAACATTTGCAACATTTGAAGGAAGCTCGAGTTGATAGGCGAGGTCGCCTCTCTTGCTAACAAACTTGAAAGGTCCCACGTATCTTGGGGCAAGCTTCCCTTTGATACCGAAGCGACGAGTACCTTTCATAGGGGAGACGCGGAGGTAAACATGATCTCCGATCTCGAAAGCCAAATCACGGTACTTACTATCATAGTAGCTCTTCTGGCGGGATTGGGCTGCTTTGAGGTTATCACGAATGACTTTGCACATTTCCTCTGCCTCTGTGATTAAGTCATTACCCAAAAGCTGACATTCACCGGTTTCAGACCAGTTGAGAGGGGTACGGCACTTCCTGCCATACAGAATTTCAAATGGGGCCTTGCCCGAACTTGCTTGAAAACTGTTGTTGTAGGAGAATTCAGCATAAGGAAGACAATCCTCCCACTTCATGCCGAAGGAGATCACACAAGCCCTGAGCATATCTTCAAGAATCTGGTTGACACGCTCGACTTAACCGCTAGTTTGAGGATGGAAAGCTGTGCTGAAGCGGATGTTGGTGCCCATGGCCTTCTGGAAAGAATCCCAAAACTTCGAGGTAAAGATGCTGCCACGGTCTGAAGAGATCACTTGAGGAATACCGTGCAGAGAGACAATACGAGAGGTATAGAGTTCCGCCAATTGAGCTGCAGTGATCGACTCTTTGATAGGCAGAAAGTGAGTCACTTTGGTGAGTTTGTCGATGACAACGAATATAGCATCATTGCCACGCTTGGACTTTGGAAACCCAGTCACGAAGTCCATTCCAATGTGGTGAAACTTCCATTCTCGAATGGCAAGAGGTTGGAGGAGACCTGCTGGCCTTTGGTGTTCTGCTTTCACTCTTCTGCAGACATCACATTCATTCACGAATTGAGCAATCTCGCGCTTCATTCGAGTCCACCAATAAGCCTGCTTAAGGTCCTGATACATCTTCGTGCTCCCAGGGTGGATGGAGAGGAGAGAATTGTGAGCCTCGTTCATGATCACTTTACGGAGGTCACCTTTGGGTACAACAATACGATCCTCGAAGAAGAGAGTGTCCTTGTCATCAAGGCGGTAGCACTTGTACTTGGGTTGACTCTTGGCAATCCCAATCTTCACCTTTTTCACCATAGCATCAAGAAGCTGGGCTTGGCGAATCTGGTCTTCCAAGGTAGGAGAGACTTGAAGGTTGGCGAGGAAACCTTGAGGGACAACTTGCATATTAAGTTTGCGAAAAACTTCACAAAGCTCGGGTTGGTAAGGCTTGAGAATCAGACTGTTACAGTAAGCTTTCCTGCTCAATGCGTCAGCAATCACATTGGCCTTGCCTGGAGTATACTCAATACTCGGATTATATTCTTGAATCATTTCGACCCATCGAGTTTGCCTGAGGTTGAGATTAGGCTGAGTAAAGATGTACTTGAGACTCTTGTGATCAGTGAAAATGTCCACTTTTCTTCCCAATAGAAGATGTCTCCAAGTCAAAAGAGCATGCACAACTGCCGCCAACTCGAGATCATGAGTGGGGTAGTTTTTCTCATTAGGTTTCAACTGGCGAGATGTATAAGCAACAACTTTCTTCTCTTGCATCAATACTGCGCCAAAACCTTGGAGAGAGGCATCACAAAAGACCTCGTACGGCTTGGATTCATCAAGCGGAGTCAGAACTAGAGCAGTGATTAATTTCTCTTTCAAAGTGTTGAAAGCAATATCACACTCCGGAGACCAAACGTACTTGACGTGCTTCTGGAGAAGATTAGAGAGAGGCTTCGCGATCTTAGAAAAGTTTTCAACGAATCTTCGACAATAGCTTGCGAGACCGAGGAAGCTACGGAGTTGCTTCACGTTTTGAGGAGGTTCCCAATTCACAATTGCAGACACCTTCTCAGGATTCACGGCAATGCCCTTGGCAGAGATGATATGACCAAGATAAAGAACCTCCTCGAGCCAAAATTCACACTTGGAGAACTTTGCGTAGAACTTGTGTTCCCTTAGCTTATCGAGTACCAAACGCAAGTGCTTGGCATGATCTTCCTTGTTCTTCGAGAAAACCAGAATGTCGTCGAGATAGACCAAAACGAAGTCATTGGTGTAGGCGTTGAAGATGAAGTTCATCATGCGAGAGAACGTCGGAGGAGCGTTGACGAGACCAAAAGACATGACAGTGTATTCATATGAACCAAAGCTTGTCCTGAACGCCGTCTTGGGAATATCTTGCTCTCGGATACGAATCTGATGATAACCCATACGGAGATCAAGCTTGGAGAATACTTGGGCACCTTTGAGTTGTTCGAACAGCTCGTTGATGTTGGGAAGTGGGTATTTGTTCTTGATGGTCTTCTTGTTCAATGGACGGTAATCAACACAAAGTCGGTCCGTTCCATCCTTCTTCTTCACAAAAAGAACACCACAACCCCACGGAGAAGAACTAGGCCGGATGAGACCCATTCTTTCTTGAATATCGAGTTGCTTCTTCAGCTCCTTCAACTCTTCAGGTCCGAGCTTGTAGGGACGTTTGCACACCGGTTCCGTGCCAGGCTCAAGATCAATAACGAATTCCACTGGCCGGTGCGGAGGCATTCCTGGAAGCTCTTCTGGAAAGACGTCTTGATATTCACAGACGACTGGAATTTGAGAGATAGCATCCAATTCACCCTTCTCATTGAGAGAAAACAGACGGATGGTATCGTCATTCGCGGCAAAGACAATTACATCCTCAGACGAATGAGTCAATTGAATCTGCCTGGCTGCACAATCAAGCTGAGCCTTGTGCTTAGAAAGCCAATCCATTCCGAGAATAAGATCAATATCTGAGTTACCAAGAACCATTGGAGAAGCCAGAAACTTGAAATCACCCATCATGATAGAAACATCCGGGACTATTGAAGTAGCCCTCATAGACTTAGCCAGAGAAACCACTCCCATAGGTTTACCCAACATTTGTGAAACGAAGTCATGCTTGGAAAAAAATGATCTTGACATGAAACAATGCGATGCACCAGTGTCAAAAAGAACTTTTGCGGGAATAGAGTTAACTGGAAAGTTACCCATGATGACATCTGATGATTCCTCTGCCTGAGCTGCATTCAGCCAATTGACCTTGGCGTGCTTGGGGTTATGCTTGACCACAACTGTACTTGCCGATCTGACAGGAGGAGGAGGAGGAAGACGCCTCTGGTTGAGACACTTGTTGGCATAGTGACCCTTCTGTTGGCACTTGTTGCACGTGACCTCTGAAAGCGGACGGTGATACGGAGCACTCGATCTTGGAGCTTGAGACGAAGTCTTGTTCTGAAAGCCAGGGTTGGGTGGGTGGGAAGAACCACTGCCACCTTTGCTCTTCTGCTGATACGGCTGACGGAACGGAGGAGGAGGAAGCCAATACTTCTGCTGCTTGGCCACTTGAGTAGAGGAAGAAGGAGTAACATCTCTGACTCGCTTCTTGGAAGCATCACACCTCAACTGAGCAGCCTCTTGCTTCAATGCCATGTTGTAGAACTCATCGTATCTCAAGGGCTCAAAGAGAACAAGAGCTAGCTGGATTTCTTCTCTGAGACCACCCCTGAACTGGTATATCATGCTCTTCTCATCAGGCACGTCCTGCTTGGCAAAGCGGGCGAGCTTCTGGAACAACTTGTTGTAGTCATAGACAGACAAAGAGCCTTGCTTCAGATTGCGGAATTCCTCACGCTTGCTTTCAACCACGCTCTGAGGAATATGATGAGCTCGGAAATCTCGACGGAAATCATCCCAAGTGATAACACGTCCACCTCTGGAGTCCTTGTACTGCTGGAACCATTCTGCAGCTTGATCTTTGAGTTGGAAGGAAGCGAACTTGACAAAGTCCTCAGGCCTGACGTTACTGCACTCGAAATGCTTGCACAGATCCACAAGCCAATCGTCAGCATCGGTTGCCTCAACACAATTGCTGAAAGTCTTTGGCCCGTTAGCAAGGAACTGGTTGAGTGTAGCAAAGTGATTCTGATTGTTGCCTTGATTGCGCTCTTGAAGAATTTGCATGATCAACTGTGTATTTGCATTGGTTGCGGCCATCACAGCTTGCCATGCCTCCGGAGGAGGTGGAGGTGGTGGCGGATCAGGATTCGGAGTCGTGCGCGTTGGAGGAGCCATCCTGAAGAGGTTGACCACCATTAGCACATTGATAGATAAATATTGAAGCTGAATCCAACGGAATGAAAATTGCAACATATAGTCTTCACATCCGAACAAAATGAACGAATGCATTCCTCTTGAAATGGTCACATATCCATAAATTGAGAAGCCAC
Organism: Triticum aestivum; assembly: GCF_018294505.1. Taxonomy (NCBI): domain Eukaryota; kingdom Viridiplantae; phylum Streptophyta; class Magnoliopsida; order Poales; family Poaceae; genus Triticum; species Triticum aestivum. The sequence goes on along the minus strand of NC_057812.1, from coordinate 358,250,779 downwards.
GTAGAATTAAGGTAGAGAAATAAATCAACAAGGTACGGATCAAGAACGAATAATCGGTAAGAAATCCCAATCTCAAACCAATATCCGTGGAAGAAAAACTAGAGCTACAAGAATTCCCACCTATGAAACTCCCGAACCTTTCCGGTTATGCAATCAGGTGTTGGGGATACAGGGGAAGCATAATATCTCACCCAAACTAGCAAATCCTACATCCAGCTGTATCCATCCTTCAACACATAACCAAGAAAAACTTCGGAAACCATCTACCTCAACCTTCGAAAAGCATCCGTTATACAAGTTATGGCGATACTCCCGAACTCCCGCCCCAGTACTGGGTGGCGTCGAGGTTATCTCACCAACGAACTGCATAAAAGAGATTTTCGATGTTGGCGTACTAAACTCAGGTATTCCAGAACTGCAACGATAAAATTATGATGACAACACCTTAGAGCTCAACTCCCCGGGACACTTCCACTAAACCCCTGACAGGAGGCACCAAGACAATGTTCTCATCATAAAACCATCGGAACGATTCCAAGATACCCGCGTGATCCTAAAAAAATTAGTGAAATTTGAGAAGAGAAGAGTCAAAACTCTACGTCAGGATGCCTTACCAGAGCGATGAGGAGACTGGGAAGTAAAAAGAATTTCTAAACTCTCCGATATATAATTCCTAATGACTCAAAACATTTTTCTAGACACAACTCGGCCGCTAAAAACGATCAAGCAATGGGGCTCCTAAGGTCGGGGAAGGCTCTGATTACCAACTTGTAACACCCTCGATGCGACTATATCTCCCACGTGTCGAGGCACGACTTAGAGGCATAATCGCATTGAAGGCATTTGTCGCAAGTTAGGCAATCTTCAAAACATCCCATGTAAAATAAATAATAAAGGGGAGATAACATAGTTGGCTTACACTCGCCACGTCAATCAAGTACATAAATAACATTACATCATCCAAAACACTCATGGCCCGACTACGGCGCCAAAATAAAAGAGAACCCAACATGCGACACGGTCCCGATCACCCCCAACTGGGCACCACTACTGATCATCAGGAAAGGAAACATAGTAACGTTGAGAGTCTTCGTCGAACTCCCACTTGAGCTCAAGCACGTCTCCTGGAGCGGAATCATCAGTCCCTGCATCTGGTGTAATAGTAATCTGTGAGCCACAGGGACTCAGCAATCTCGCACCCTCGCGATCAAGACTATTTAAGCTTAAAGGTATGGCAAGGTACCAATGTATGAGTGGAGCTGCAGCAAGCGACTAGCAAAAGTGGTGGCTAACTTATTCGCAAAAGAGAGCGAGAAGAGGAGGCAAAGAGCGAGCGAGAAACTAGAGGGCAACCTGCGCAAACATAACTCCAACACCGTGTCCACTTCCCGGACTCCGCCGAGAAGAGGCCATCACGGTAACACACTCAGTTGATTCATTTTAATTAAGTTAAGGTTCAAGTTATCTACAACCGGACATTAACAAATTCCCATCTGCCCATAACCGCGGGCACGACTTTCGAAAGTTCAAATCCCTGCAGGGGAGTCCCAACTTAGCCCATGACAAGCTCTCACGGTCAACGAAGGAATAGACCTCCTCCCAAGACGTTCCGATCAGACTCGGTATCTCGGTTCTTCAAGACAACTCCGACAATGGTAAAACAAGTCCAGCAACACCGCCCGCTGTGCCGACAAATCCCGATAGGAGCTGCACATATCTCGTTCTTAGGGCACACCGGATAAGCTAAGCATACGGGAGCCAACGTAACCCAAGTTGCCAAGGGACACCCCGCACGGTGCTCTAGGTTGGACCAACACTCAGAGGAGCACTCGCCCGGGGGGGTTAAAATAAGATGACCCTTGAGTCTGCGAAACCCAAGGGGAAAAGGGCTAGGTGGCAAATGGTAAAACCAAGGTTGGGCATTGCTGGAGGAGTTTTATTCAAGGCGGACTGTCAAGGGGTTCCCATTATAACCCAACCGCGTAAGGAACGCAAAACCCGGGAACATAACACCGATATGACGGAAACTAGGCTGGCAAGAGTGGAACAAAACACTAGGCGAGAGGCCGATCCTTCCACCCTTTACCAAGTATATAGATGCATTAAGATAACATAGCAATATAATGATATCCCAACAAGTAAATAAATGTTCCAACAAGGAACGGCCTCCAATCTTCACCTGCAACTAGCAACGCTATAAGAGGGGCTGAGCAAAGCGGTAACATAGTCAATGAACCGTTTGCTAGGACATGGTGGGTTAGAGGTTTGACATGGCAATTTGGGAGGCTTGAAAGCAAGTGGTAGGCATCATAGCATTGGCATAGCAAAAGAGCGAGCAAACTAGCATAGCAAAGATAGTAGTGATTTCGAGGGTATGATCATCTTGCCTGCACAGTTGTCAGAGTTGACTGGATCCTCGAACGCAAACTCAATGGACTCCTCGTTAGCAAACTCGTCTCCCGGCTCTACCCAAACAAGACAAACAAGCAACAAGGATACAATCAACCACGTGCAAACTCAAACAACACAATGCAAAGATGGTATGCTATGCAGGATGCGATGCGGGATGCCAAATGCAAGATATGACAGGAAATGCACGAACCTGGCCTCAACTTGGAAATCCAAGTGTGCCACTGGAAAGATGAGATGAAATCGCTTGAAAATGATATAAAGAACGTCGGAATCGGAGTTACGGTTTGGAAATGGCAAGCGATTCAAAAATGACACCGATCTGCGATTTACAGCAAGTAGCCATCTAAATGCAATGAGATGAACATGCTACAGCACCCAAACATGACAACAAAATACATGGCAGGGATGCATTCAAGATGCTTAACAAAAGTCTAGCACTGAGCCACGGCCAAATCATCCATTAACAGGTTCAAACAAGCATGGCAAAAATGCATATGGCAAACAGATCTCAGACTTAGTGAAATTAACACTTGTCTGGAATTTCAGATCAGGTAGCCCTCTTCGGAGCAACAAAACTACATGATACAGGACCTGAACATGGAAAAGTAAAGCACGGCATGGAGCTACTCAAAGAGCTTAACAAAAGTCCCTTAGTGACCTTGAGCCAAAAGAGATCATAAAATACAATTGCAAGCATGTGAACATGGCAAAAACATAATCAGTTCTCAGAATTAGTGAAAACTAGAGCATGCTGAAATATAACTCAAGTAGGCATGTTTACGAGCTCGATGCACTCACTACGGTGCAAGTCATGACAAGACAAGCATACATCCATAAAGAAGGCACAAAATGAAACCTAGACATGGCAAGAACAAAAGCATAGCATGCACGGATCAACTACAACATCATCGGCAAAATTGCAAACAAGTTGACAATCTGCCCAGATTCACAAAGTAGCAAAAGTAGAGCTCGATTGACTCAAGTTAGGATGCTCCATAATTGCAAACAAAGACTTGGATGGATAGAGCACTACAATATTAGAAAAACATCATTACTGATCATCCTCAAAAGTGGCACGGATCACTAGGAAACAACATGAACATATGGCATCATGAGATAAACAGATCAAGGACTTAGTGGAATTGCTAAGTCCCTGAAAACAGAATTACCGAGTGCACCACTTTGCAAGCTTGCACTAGTCACCACACTCATCAAAAAAATACATGGGTTGCTCCTCTGGAAAGATGACAAAACCCTTAACAAAACATATGTAGAGCATCAGGGCATATCATGCACACAATAATCATGGCAAAAATGACAAAAGGCTAAATGGAGTAGAAGATCTGACAATAATCTCAAGTAGCCCTCTTCTAACAGCATTTCGGGCGTCAAGATGAACTCAAATGAAAATGATGCAATGGAATGAAATGATGTACTCTCTGAGATGAACATTTTGATATGCTATATGCATGAATCGGAGGTACGGATGCAAAGTTACGAGGCCACGAACATGAGCATATGGATCTGCAATTTCGGGACTTGGAGAAAAAAATCAACCTCCGGATTAGGGTTTACTGTTCACGGATCTGGATCTCGGCGAGAACACTGTTCATCGGAGCGGAAGCGGGAAGGCCGGACTTGGGGCGTGGCCGGAGGAGGTCGAGGGGCTCGCGGGGGCTCTCGCCGGAGCACGGGGCGGCGGAGAGGCGGCGGGGCGAGGCCGGGCGGATGCGGCCGCGGCGTCGGGGCGGCAAAGGGCGGCGCGGGCGAGGCGGAGGCGGACGCCGGCGAGGCTCCGGGCGGCGCGCGGTGGATGGCGGCGGCGAAGCGCGGTGCGGGAGGAAGGAGGAGGCGGCACGCGGGCGGCTGGGCCCGGAAGGGCCGGCTGCGGGCTCGCCGGGCCGCGGTGGCGGCTGGCGGCGGAGATGCCACGTGGCACACGGTGGTTGGCGGCGGTGGGATCCGTACGTTGTCCGGCTCCGTCCGGACACGTCCGGCGGCGGCGGAGATGGATTTTTTTAGGGTTTCGGAGAGGGAGATCCGGATTTCGGGGAAGGGGTCTTTAAATAGAGTTAGAGGGAGCTAGGAGAGTCCAAATGAGGTGCGGTTTTCGGCCACGCGATCGTGATCAAACGCTCTAGATGATGGAGCAGGTTTAGGTGGTTTTTGGGCCAAATTGGAGGGGTGTTGGGCTGCAACACACACGAGGCCTTTTCGGTCCCTCGGTTGACCGTAGGAGTATCAAACGAAGTTCAAATGGTACGAAACTTGACAGGCGGTCTACCGGTAGTAAACCAAGGCCGCTTGGCAAGTTTCGGTTCAATCCGGAAATGTTTAATCCCCACACATGAAAGAAAGCTAGAAATGACCACCGGAGGAGAACGAAGCACCGGAATGCAAAACGGACAACGGGGAAAATGCTCGAATGCATGAGACGAACACGTATGCAAATGCAATGCACATGATGACATGATATGAGATGCATGAGAACGAAAACAACACACGGAGACAAAGATCCAAACCCGAGGAAAATAAATAACTTAACGCCGGAACGACAAGAGTTGGAGTACAAATTGGGAAAGTTACATCCGGGATGTTACAGCCGCCCAGCCCACGGCCACAGCCATGACCTCGTCCCCTCCCCCCTAGGCCGCCGTCGGGCGCTCCTGCGAGGACAGATGGCTTGAGTTGAGCCCTTCCTCCGTCGGGTCGCCACTCACCTACCGCCAGGTCCTCTACCGCCCGCCGTCGCCCCCTACCGCCCCCCTCCCGCTCACCGTCTCCCTCGCCGTCACCGTCGCCGACGGTTCCGGCTCCATCGCCTGCCCTGCGCCCACCCCTCCGCTCCAAGATCTTTCGGACGCCCTTGGAGGTGGTGGATGCGCGCGTGCCTTGGCAGGTTGTGGCGAGCCATAAGCGGCCCCGTTCACGCGCGCAGGATAGCCGCCAGCGTGGCCCGGACATGCGACCCCGCCCCAGGCCATCCTGGCTCCGCGAGGGCGACCGTCCCCGGTGTCTGGGCTCCGGTCACCCCCTCTCCGACTACAGGAAGGACATCCGATGCGCTCGCTGTCATTTCTTTGGCCATAAGGCCAAGTTTTGCACCCTCCCCCGGGCCGTCGTGTCCTCCTTCGACGCCCCCCCCCCCCCCCGCTTCGACGTCGTGTCCCTGCTCCGGTCACCGCGGACGGCCGCCCTTCGTCCTCAGGTTCAGCGGCCACCACGCGCTCCTCCTCGGGCTTGATCACGCCCGCGCGGATGTTGCTAAGGCCCATGCACCCATGCTCTCTGGGTCTGCTCATGGCGCCGGATCGCCCCCTAACCTCGCATCCCCCGAGTCCTCCGGGTGGACTGCGGCGTCTTCATCTCAGGCCGCCCGCCGTCTCCTGCCGCCTCTGCTCCTGCGACTTCCTTGCGGCCCTCCTCGCCGGCCTCGGTGGCTTCCTTCGTCGCCACGCCGCTCTCTGGGCACCCAGCGTTTCGCCCTGCTGCCGTTGTGTGCTACCTTCCGCGCTCCCATGAGATCATCGAGGCGGAGCATGCACTGGAGCCCGCGCTGCTCGTCATCGTCGCGGGCAGCCACGCGGGCGTGTCCCTGGAGGAGGTTGCCGACGCCATCTGCTCCCAGTGTGACCTTGCCGCCGACGACTTCACCGTCCACAAGCATGCTTCCTCCTCCGCTTCTCCAGCATGGAGGACCGCGCTCGCGTTGCCCTGAGCTGTGTGCACACTCCCCGATTCGGGCTCATCTTCCATCCCTGGGGCCGAGAGGCCGGCTCCAAGCCCGTCAAGGCACTCTTCCTCGTGTCCCTTGAGCTCTATGGCATCCCCGACAACGCTTGGCACCGAGCGGCCGCCGAGACCCTGCTTGCCCCCTTCTACAAGGTCGAGCACCTCGCCCCCAAGACCTGCAGCCTAGCCAACATGTCCGCCTTCCGGTTGTCAGCATGGACCATCAACCCGGACGCGATCCCGCGCTCCTCCGAGCTCCTTCTGCCGGGCGACAACGCCGTGGAGCTCGAAGCCGACCCGGACCATGCCGAGCGCCTCGCGCTTGGGCTCGCGCGCTTCCCCATCCGGATCCACGTGGCTTCCTACGTCGACTACCGCCGGCCGCCCCCGCCTTCGCCTGCATCCGACGATGGAACTGCGCAAGACTCCCCCCCCCCCCCCCCCCCCCGCCCCCTCCGTGTTGGCCAAAGCACCATCAGTTCCCCCCTGCCCATTCCGGTGGCTCGCGGCGGCCCCCTGGCCGGGGCGGCCGCTAGCACGGTCGTCGCCATGCGCACGTGCCTCCTCCGTGCCATGGGTGGGAGGGAATCCTGGGGCCCGACCCCGACGCTTTTTCCTCCGCTGATCGGGTCTCCGTGCGGCTCTGATTGGGCGCCCTTCCTCTGCTAACCGATGCTGGGCCCCCTGACGTGCCGGACGCACCATCTCCCACGCTGGATGCCAGCCCATCCGACCTTGTGCAGACCCCTGGGTCCCAGGTGTCTCGGGACACGCGCGATTCAAATCGGCCAACCAGCGTCATGCCTTCCTCTCCAAGTCCCACTGGGCCATCCCAGGCGATCCAGATCAGCCAACCAGGAGTCGACACCCCCCCTCCTCGTGTCGATGGCCCTGCACCGCGCCTGCCATTGGGAGACACGGAGGGGCCCACCCGGGTCGCCCCGCCTGCCTTGGTGGCATCCCGAGGACTACCTGTTGATGCGACTGACGCGGGAGAATCCTTTGGAGCCAATCCTGCGCCTCCTCCCCCTGTCCCCACACAGATCGAATCCCGAGCCTGCCGTGGAGGCCCAACCCCGCTTGGCCGCTGCCTCCCATGACGTGCCCGTCCACGCGTTGGCGCCGAATCGCTTGGACCATGCCGATCCCGTGCTTATGGCGGGCCCATCCTACTCAGACATTGTGTTGCATGTTGCACCCGCTGGTTCTACGGATGACGGGTCGGCCCCGTCGCCCATGCAGCCTGCGGACATCCCCGTGCCCGACGTGCCTCTCTCCTCCTTCGTTGATGCCATCTCTGCCAGGGCGTCCTCACTGCTTCCTGCGCCAAAGCCTCGGCGGCTTAGGAAGGAGCTGCCGGCCAACTTTACTCCTCGCTGCAGTTTCCGTATCGTGCGTGCGGACCAGGGACTCAACTCCGAAATGAAAGCCAAAAGAGTGTTGCTTCGCCGTCTCGGCCTCATCTCAAGTGACGATGCACCAATCTCCGACGAGGTGCTTGGCAAATATGCTCTGCTCCTTGAGTAGCGCTGGCTTTAGATATGTTGCAAGCATTCACTGATTTCTTCGGGTGGCAACTCCCCACCTCGCTGCCTTCTACCCCGGGGAAGCTCATTGAAGCATAGTTGGCTGCCTTTGCGACGTCTCTAACGCCCCCCCCCCCTTCCTATGGATTATAACCTCAAAACAGTTTTTTGGAATGTCCGTGGTCTTAACTCCGGCGCTAAATGCACGGCCGTCCGCAGCATGATCTCTGCTGTCGCGCCTACCATCGTGTGTCTTCAAGAGACAAAGCTCGCTCATGTCTCCGACGCCATTGTCTTGGAGATGCTCGGTCCGTCCTTCGAGGACTACTTCTTCCTCCCCGCAGCTGGCACATGCGGTGGCATCCTCCTTGCTTGTCAACGCTCTACCATCTCTCTCTCTCTCCAATCCCCTCATCGGCGAGCACCACATTACGGCCTTGGTCTCTTCCCTGGCCGGCGATGGTCATTGGTGGCTCACTGGGGTGTACGGGCCACAAGATGATGACGCCAAACTTGAGTTCCTTGCTGAGTTGCACGACGTGCGTGAATCCCACATCGGTCCATGGCTTATTGGTGGAGATTTTAACATGATCACTTTGGCCTCGAAGAAGAACAACTCGAACATCAACCATCGCACCATGAACAGATTTAGGCGCTTCATCGCCGACATGGAGCTTCATGATCTCTATATGCACGGCCGACGATATACTTGGTCCAATGAGTGCGACGCCCCGACGCTTATCCGCAACGACCGCATCCTTTGCACCTCTGGATGGGAGATCGCCCACCCACATTGCCTACTCCATTGCCTCTCCTCCGCGGCCTCTGACCACTGCCCACTCTTAGTTGACTACATGGCCCGCTCTCTGGGAGCACGGCGTTTCCACTTCGAGAGATTTTGGCCGAAGTTGGATGGTTTTCACCAAGTGGTCTCTGAGGCCTAGGTCTCTACTCCGCCTGACGCCGATCCCTTCCGACGGATCATGACACGTCTTAAGGCGGCTGCCAGGAAGTTTAAAGCTGGAGTGTGCGCTCGATTGACCACGTGTCCTTACAGCTTAAGGTGTCCCGCGAGCTCATTGCAAGACTTGACACTGCTCAAGATTGCGGCCATTATCTCTCCTCGAAACCTGGCTTTGTTAGAAGCTCAAGGCATCCTACCTTGGCCTTGCCTCCCTCGAGTGATCTATCGCGAGGCAACGGGTGCGCCTCTCCTGGCTTCGGAGCGATGACGCGGTGGTCTCCTACCTCAAAGTGCACGCTGCTATCGCAAGCAAAGAAACCTCATGACGAGTTTGCGTGTCGGCACCCAAACTATCACTGACCACGATGAGATGACCGAGGCCACCTTTGTCCACTTCTCCGACGTCCTTGGCAGCACTTCCAATCGCGACATCACGCTTGATCTTCATGCCCTTCGGGTGCCGCAGTTTGACCTACTCATGCTTGACACGCCATTCACCGAAGAGGAGATTTGGAACATTGTCAAGAGTTTGCCGACTGGGAAGGCGTCTGGCCCCGATGGTTTCACCTCTGAGTTCTTGGTTGCCTGTTGGGACACGATCAAGCTTGAATTTCTTGTGGCATTCGACAAGTTCTACGCGATGAATGGTAGAGGCCTGCAAAAGCTCAATGAGGCCCTTCTTATGCTGCTCCCCAAGTGCAGATGCGCACTCCCTCTTTGACTATAGACCCATCAGTCTAATACACATCTTCGCCAAGCTGGTTGCGAAGCTTCTCTCCCTCCGTCTTGCTCCACGGCTAAACACCATGGTCTCCACCAACCAAAGTGCATTTATTGCGGGACGGTGTATCCACGACAACTACCTCCTGGTGCAGCAGACGGCTCGCCTCTTGCACAACCTAAAGGCACTGTGCATGCTTCTCAAGTTGGACATTTCTAGAGCATTCGACAGCGTGTCTTGGCCCTTCCTTCTCCAACTTCTACATCACCTTGGGTTTGGCCCACGATGGCGCGAGTGGATCTCCATGCTGCTTTCCACGGCCTCCACGAGAGTTCTCATCAACGGCCACCCAGGGCCTCCGATCGACCACGCTCATGGCCTTCGACAAGGCGACCCGGTCTCACCCATGCTCTTCACCCTGGTCATCGACGTGTTGAACTCCATGTTGCTACGTGCGGTCGAGCTAGGCCTCCTTCATCGCTTGACCACCCGTCATGCGGCTTCGAGCATATCCCTTTATGCTGACGACGTGGTCATCTTCTGCCACCCGGACTCCCACGACCTCGCCACGGTTCACAGGCTCCTTCATGTCTTTGGCCTCGCTTCTGGGATGCAAACCAACTTCGACAAGTGTTCGGCCACTCTATTCAATGCATCGATGACCACATTGCTACGATCGTCGCGGAGATGCAGTGCCCCGTTGCTCACTTCCCCATCACCTACCTCGGGCTGCCCCTCTCAGTCCGCAAGGCCTCTTCGACGAGCTTGCAACCAATCATCGACAAACTTGGACGCAAGCTCTCCACATGGCGGGCATCTATGCTATCCAAGGGAGACCGCCTATCCCTTGTGCGCCATGTCATAAGTGTCATCCCCACGCACTTCCTCACTGCCATTGCCTTCAACAGTGTTGCCATCAAGAAGGTGAACCAGATCATCCGAGGATTTCTTTGGGCAGGATCAGACAAGGCCATCGGTGGTCAGTGCCTCGTCAAGTGGCGGCGTGTATGTCGGCCCATCTCTCTCGGTGGCCTAGGCATCCGATATATTCATCGTACGGACGTCTCTCTCCGTGTTTGTTGGCTATGTCTGCAACGTACCGGCGCTTCTCGCCCTTGGAGCTACCTTCACATCCCCCATGACGCGGACGCGAGTGCAATTTTCAGAGCCTCCATGACTTGGCAGCTTGGTGCTGGAGATACGTGTAGGTTTTGGACCGACCACTGGATCGTTGGCAGGTCCGTGGCCGAGATCGCCCCACTCGTTCTCGCTCTCGTCCCAAGGCGTCTTCGGAAGGAGCGTTGCGTGCGTGATGGCCTACACCAGCGCTCTTGGGTGCAGGACATCCGAGGCGCGCTTGGGCCGGCGACCATGGTGCAGTACGTCGAGCTATGGCACCTGGTGCGGCACACTAATCTCTCCAGCGAATCGGACATGCTATGTTGGTGATGGACTTCTTCCGCTACATACACTGCAAGTTCCTGCTACAAGGCTCTATTCATTGGAGCTTGTGAAGACCCTTTCCGGCGGCTCACTTGGCGACCTTGGGCTCCCCTCCGCGTCAAGTTTTTCTTATGGCTGGCCATGCAAGACCGCTAATGGACCACGGAGCGCCTAGCATGCTGCGGACTGCCCCATGATGATGCATGCGCCCTTTGCGATCAAGAGGAGACCATGCACCATCTCCTTGCCGGATGCTCTTTCTCTCGCCAAATTTGGCACGAGATCCTCGGTTGGGCACGTGTGCCCATCGGCCTCCCCGTTCTTGACACGCCATTCCAGCTCTGGTGGAAACCCTCTCTCGACCTCGCGCCTGCTTCCATGCGCAAGGGTCTATCCTCCCTCATCATCCTCTCAGCTTCGTGGATTTGGAAGCACCGCAACGCTTGCATTTTTGGCAGAGCGACACCATCAATCACCTTCACCTCCGATACCATCAAGGACGAGGGGCGCCTAAGGGCCAAGGCGGGCGCCACCGGACTACAAAACATTATCCCTGGTGCTTAGTCTCTAGTTTCGGTCGCGGGGCTGAGCACACCCCCATCTGTTGTGCTCCTTCGCTTGTACACCATGCCTAGTGCGCACATGGCCTTGTAAGCATTGTAATCCCATGCTTGTAATCTTCTTCTATCAATACAAAGATATGCATCTTGCGTATTCACGAAAAAAACAGCGGCGATCTAACGGCAAGCAACAAAAAAGACCATGTTGACCAAGATCCAACGGCAAGCAACAACAAAAAAGACCAGGTTGACCAGGATCCAATGGACACGAACATTGGAAATCAAGGGAGCATCCTGGAGACGAGTTGGGCATCCTCCTTATTGGTTTAAATTATAAGGCCATGTTTGGATTATCGTATTTTTTTCGAATATGCCCGTAAAAGATACACGCCTCTGCGTGTCTGTATAATTTCTTGCCAGAAATCACTCATCTGGCAAGATACACTTGTAAAATCTATACGGCCGTGTTGAATTACACTCGATCCAAGCACGTCCTAAGGCCCCGATTGGATCGTTGTTTTCGAGCCAATTGTGATGCCCCGAGTCCGACGGGCCAGTTTTTTTCTAGTTATTCGCTGGTGTTGCCTTGTCATTCGCTTGCTAGTGCATCTTACCATGTCATCATGTGCATTGCATCATCATGTTTTCAAAACTTGCATTCATCTGTTTGTCTTCTTCATGGACTCGTTCTTCTTCCTTGCGGGATCTCAGGCAAGATGATCATACCCTCGAAATCACTTCTATCTTTGCTTGCTAGTTGTTCGCTCTATCGCTATGTCGCACTACCTACCACTTATTATATCATGCCTCCCATATTGCCATGTCAAGCCTCTAACCCACCTTCCTAGCAAACCATTGTTTGGCTATGTTACCGCTTTTGCTCAGCCCCTCTTATAGCATTGTTAGTTGCAGGTGAAGATGAAGTTTGTTCCATGTTGGAACATGGATATGTTGGGATATCACAATATCTATTATTTTTAATTAATGTATCTATATACTTGGTAAAGGATGGAAGGCTCGGCCTTATGCCTGGTGTTTTGTTCCACTCTTGTCGCCCTAGTTTCCGTCATACCGGTGTTATGTTCCTTGATTTTGCGTTCCTTACACGGTTGGGTGTTATGGGAACCCCTTGATAGTTCGCTTTGAATAAAACTCCTCCAGTAAGGCCCAAGCTTGGTTTTACCATTTGCCTCACCACCACCTATACTTTTCCCTTGGGATTCGCGCTCCCGAGGGTCATCTTTATTTTAACCCCCCCCTCGGGCCAGTGCTTCTCTAAGTGTTGGTCCGAACTAAGTAGACTACGGGGCCACCTCGGGGAAACTTGAGGGTTGGCTTTACTCGTAGGATGTCTCATCCGGTGTTGCCCTAAGAACGAGATGTGCGGCTCCCATCGGGATTGTCGGCACATCAGGCGGCTTTGCTGGTCTTGTTTTATCATTGTCGAAATGTCTTGTAACCGGGATTCCGAGACTGATCGGGTCTTCCCGGGAGAAGGAATATCCTTCGTTGACCGTGAGAGCCTGTGATCGGCTAAGTTGGGACACCCCTGCAGGGTATAAACTTTCGAGATCCATGCCCGCGGTTATGTGGCAGATGGGAATTTGTTAATATCCGGTTGTAGAGAACTTGACACTTAACTTAATTAAAAGGAATCAATTGCATGTGTAGCCGTGATGATCTCTTTTCGGCGGAGTCCAGGAAGTGAACATGGTCTCGTGTTATGCTTGAACGTAAGTAGCTTCAGGATCACTTCTAGCTTATAGATCGTTGCGTTGCTTCTCTTCTCGCTCTCTTTTGCGTATGGTAGCCACCATATATGCTAGTGCTTGCTGCAGCTCCACCTCACTACCCTTTCCTACCCATAAGCTTAAATAGTCTTGATCTCGCGGGTGTGAGATTGCTGAGTCCTTGTGACTCACGGATACTTTCAAACAGTTGCAGGTGCCGACGATACCAGTACAGGTGACGCAACCAAGCTCAAGTGGGAGCTTGATGAAGATCTTGATCGTTGTTTTGTGTCTTTTCCGATTGATCAATAGTGGAGCCCAGTTGAGACGATCAGGGATCTAGCACTTGGGGTTGTCTTCCTTTTATTTTGGTTCTATAGTCGGACCTTGATTGTATTCTGGATGATGTATGTTTAACTTGTTATTGGTGTGAAGTGGCGATTGTAAGCTAACTCTTTATCCCTTTCTTATTTAGTACATGGGATTGTGTGAAGATTACCCCACTTGCGACTAATCTATCATGCGGCTATGTCTCTAAGTCGTGCCCCGACACGTGGGAGATATAGCCGCATTGTGGGTGTTACAAGTTGGTATTAGAGCCATCCCCAACTTAGGAGCCCCCTGCTTGATCGAATCGCTGACGTTTTTGAGTCTAGAACAAAAAAATTGAGTCTTAGGATTATATATATCGGAGAGTAGGATTCTTTTTACTCCTCAGTCCCTTCGTCGCTCTGGTGAGGCCTCCTGACGTAGAAGTTTTGACTCTCCTCTCCTCAAATTTCACGAATTTTTTTAGGATCACGCGGGTATCGTGGAATCGTTCTGATATTCTTGTGACAAGAACATTGTTCTTGGTGCCTCCTAACATTTAGGGGTTGTGGCAGTGTCCCGGGGAGTTGAGCTCCGAGGTGTTGTCGTCACAATTTTATCGTTGCAGTTCTGGAATACCTGAGTTTCGCTGACATCGAAAATATCTTTTATGCAGCTGTTGGTGAGATAACCTCGACGCCACCCAGTACTGGGGCGGGAGTTTGGGAGTATTGCCATAACTCGTATAACGGATGCTTTTCGAAGGTTGAGGTACACGATTTCCGAAGGTTTCTTGGTTATGTGTTGAAGGATGGATACAGCTGGATGTAGGTATTGTTAGTTTGGGTGAGATATTATGCTTCCACTGTATCCCCAACACCTGATTGCATAACCAGACAGTTTCGGGAGTTTATTAGTGGGAATTCAAGTAGCTTTTAGGATATCTTTTCGACGAGTGTATGATATGAAATTGGGGTTCGACATCTAGTGGTCCACCTATCCACGGTTGGTTTTACAGTGGTCTTGTTGTGTCTTAAAGAGTCCTTGGCTATGCTGACTCGGGGACGCTTTGTATGTCATGTGCACTGCCTTGTATATGATGGTGCTGTATGATCGAGCCCGTGTGGGCCCCACCACGGAAACTTCAGACGAAATCTCTATCATATGTTTGTTCCGGCTTATTCTGCGAGCCAAATCCTTTGTTTTTGTTTTATTTGTGGTGTTCGAGTTGCTTCGATGTCAAGTGTTTCCATACCTTTTATTAACGGTGTTCTCATATTTCTATGGGAATACTAATCCTTCTTGATCATCGAGTTTTTCATCTCAATTTCTTCTCAACCGGTGTGCTCCGCTTCTAGTGGATCCGATCATTTTCAACATCCGCAAGATCAACTCTAGGTTTTCTTGATGGTATCCATTCCATCTGCCCAAGTTGTCTTTGTTTTCCCACCCACCCACCCCCTTGTTTCTTCAAGGACTCGGATTTCTTAATCAAGTATCCATCTTATGGATGTGAAGCCTCTCCATTCTTTTCCGTCAACGCTCTTATCCCGTGATTCTCAGGAAGATACTAAGGAAGCTTCAAGTTCATCATTCTTCATTCTTTTTCTTTTCCGGTGGATTCAAGTCAAGCTTTGTCGGTCATATCTTTTCCTTGTTTCAAATTTTTTTCTCATGCCGGTGCACCTCTTAATCATTCACTTCTCGCTATTCATTTGTTCTGGAGTGCTAAAGATATCTCGAAGATTCGTGTTTCCACTCTGCATTCGTTCAACCTATTCCGAGGTTGTTATCTCATTCAAGCCATTTAATTCAACCGGTGCAATCTATCTTTTCAAGCAATCTCTTCAACGGTGTTTCTTTGAGTGGGCCCTAACCCACGGGTCTTTTCCCAGGATCTTACCCGACTCTTCTTATTTTCCCGGAGTTATTCTCAAATTCTCTCAAAGTTTGACGTAAGAATGAATTGTCATCAGTCATATGTCTTTATCTAAGATCTTTCAAACTCTTTTGATTGTTGATTCAACCTTTATATTCTACATTATTCCGGAGTGTCTCAAAAATTCATGGTGGTGTTTCTCTTCGTCATTCTCGGGTTTGTGAAGACTGAAGAAGAGTTTTCCTCCAAATCATATATGTTCTCTTGAAGATTCATGGTTCTAGCTTGATGCCATCCTCTCATAATTGTTTTTGATTGTGAGAATTCTTTTCACCCATCCGAAGCAATTCAGGAGTCTTTTCAGTTTGATTCTCCGAAGGCCATCTTTTCAAACATTACTCATTCTCAGCTTTCAGCTCTCATTCTCCAAATCTTACCGGTGCATCGCTCAAGTATTCTCTAGTCAGTTCATGATCTCTTCGTTTCACTTGTACCTAAATTCTCTCAAGTATCTCGTTCATTTTCCAATTCCTCCTGGCGATGTGTTTGTTTTCTTCGCCCGTTCTTTTAAATTCTTACGGTGGTTCGCCCAACATTCCTCTTCTGTCATTATCGTATCAATGCATTCGTGCTTTCCAAATCCTACCGGTGGTTCGTTGAAGACCTTTCTCAAGTTTGCGCTATATATCTCTTAATCCTTTCTACGAGAATAAGTAGTATGCCAAATCTGTTGCTTGTCATCAATTTAAATTGATGAAGGATTCGCATAACATAATTCTTATTCTTATTTCCTTGAAGTGTTTAATTCATTCTTCCGGAGTTTGTTCACGATGAGTAAATTATCGGTTCAAGTGCTTCATACTTTCCCGGAGTTCCTAGATTGCTCAATTATATCACCACAAAGATTCATATAAATCATTTCAAGGATTCACCTTGTGTTTTCAACTTCTCTTTCGTTTGATCATTCTTTTATTATCGGAGTTCTTCATGGAGGCTCTATATGGTGGCTCATCAAGGATTCTTTTCATTCTTCAATTGTTCTTCAAGATTTCTCTCGAAGTTAAGTTCCGCCAAGCTATACTCAAAAATAAACATGGTGTTAAACACATGTGTTGTTTTGAGGAGTTCAAGCATTCTTCATCTTGCATTCCGAAGTGCAATTATTTCTCTCTTGTCTTTTGAGGTGATGTTATGTCACTCTTGACAATTTCCCTTCGTGTTTCATGATTTACAAGTTGTTAGGAATGAGATATTTAAATCCATCATTTTCTCTTCGTTCAAGAGATCCTTTTAACCAATCAATCTCTTCATTGGAGTTATCTTGGGTTATATTTCACCTAAAGCTTTCCCTAAGGATTGTTGCTATTTATGGTGCTTATAAATGACCCAAGTTCTTCATTTATCCTCCCAGTGAAATAAGTTTCTCGTCTCCTTGTTGATATCAATCCAATCTTGTTTCCATTTGTGGCAGAATTTCACCTCAAGTTTGAGATGTTTTCATAAGCCCACAAGCAGATTATTGTGTTCATTGTTGATTTTTCGACAACTCGGCTCAAGCCTTCTTCGTAAAGATGTTTCTTTCAAATTCATTGGTGGTAGAAGTTACCATTTTCTTCTACTTTCTCTCTTCCCTAACGATCTAGCTTCTATTCTGTCTTCCGAAGTCATTGTGATGTTGCAGTCTTCGACCCATCATCTTTTTTTGTCAAAGATCATGTTCTCTCCTTTTGCTTATCCATTCAATCGGAGTGTCGTGTCCTTCATTCAAGTTCTCTCATCTTATCAAGTTTTACCTCCCTTCTCAACCGGAGTGCTGTCTGAAATCTTTCTTACCCCTTCTGTCGTTCTTTCAATAGTTCCGGAGGCGGTGTCTTGTTGATTTCATCAAGTATCATCCCATCATCTCAAGTTCATGTTCTATTCCTTCCATTTACAGTCAGAGTGCTATCCAAATTATATCATCCTTATTCCTTCTCTATCTTGTTTTAATCGGAGTGTGGTGTCTATCATTCCTCTTCTAACCGGAGTCTCATCCAAGTGCTTTCATTTTGCCAAGTTCATATTCTATGCCTTCCTTTTCCAACCGGAGTGTTGTCGTAATTGATCTTTATCGTTCCTTGTACATCTCGTGTCAACCGGAGTGCTTGTATGTACTTCTTGTCCATTGTACCTCTTTTCTTATGTCTTTCAACCTACAAGGTTCTAGTAAGGTTCCTTGTTCCTCTTTTCTAACGGAGTGTTTTCAACTTTGTTCATCTTCGTTGTATTCTTTCTTTCAATATGTTCAACCTTGAAAGGTTCTTTGGTTTCACTCATTTGTCAAAGAAGCAACTTAGTTTTACCTCTTCTCTTCCTCTTCCGTTTCCCTGCGGTGCCATCCTAGATCTCGGGACAAGATCCTCTTGTAGTGGTGGACTGTTGTGACGCCCTGAGTCCAATGCGCCAGGTGTATTCCAGTTATTCGTTGTTGTTGCCTTGTCATTCGCTTGCGTGTTGCATCTTGCCATGTCATCATGTGCATTGCATCATCATGTTTTCAAAACTTGCACTCGTCCATTTGTCTTTTTCATGGACTCGTTCTTCTTCCTTGCGGGATCTCAGGCAAGATGATCATACCCTCGAAATCACTTCTATCTTTGCTTGCTAGTTGTTCGCTCTATCACTATGTCGCGCTACCTACCACTTGTTATATCATGCCTCCCATATTGCCATGTCAAGCCTCTAACCCACCTTCCTAGCAAACCGTTGTTTGGCTATGTTACCCTTTTGCTCAGCCCCTCTTATAGCGTTGTTAGTTGCAGGTGAAGATGAAGTTTGTTCCATGTTGGAACATGGATATGTTGGGATATCACAATATCTATTATTTTTAATTAATGTATCTATATACTTGGTAAAGGGTGGAAGGCTCGGCCTTATGCCTGGTGTTTTGTTGCACTCTTGCTGCCCTAGTTTCCATCATACCGGTGTTATGTTCCTTGATTTTGCGTTCCTTACGCGGTTTGGTGTTATGGGAACCCCTTGACAGTTCGCTTTGAATAAAACTCCTCCAGCAAGGCCCAACCTTGGTTTTACCATTTGCCTCACCACCACCTATACTTTTCCCTTGGGAGTCACGCTCCCGAGGGTCATCTTTATTTTAACCCCCCAGGCCAGTGCTTCTCTAAGTGTTGGTCCGAACTGAGTAGACTGCGGGGCCACCTCAGGGAAACTTGAGGGTTGGTTTTACTCATAGGATGTCTCATCCAGTGTTGCCCTGAGAACCAGATATGTGCAGCTCCTATCGGGATTGTCGGCACATCGGGCGGCTTTGCTAGTCTTGTTTTACCATTGTCGAAATGTCTTGTAACCGGGATTCCGAGACTGATCGGGTCTTCCCGGGAGAAGGAATATCCTTGGTTGACCGTGAGAGCTTGTGATGGGCTAAGTTGGGACATCCCTGTAGGGTATAAACTTTCGAGAGTCGTGCCCGCGGTTATGTGGCAGATGGGAATTTGTTAATATCTGGTTGTAGTGAACTTGACACTTAACTTAATTAAAAGGAATCAACTGCGTGTGTAGCCGTGATGGTCTCTTTTCGGCGGAGTCCGGGAAGTGAACACGGTCTCGTGTTATGCTTGATCGTAAGTAGCTTTAGGATCACTTCTAGCTTCTCGATCGTTGCGTTGCTTCTCTTCTTGCTCTCTTTTGCGTATGTTAGCCACCATATATGCTAGTGCTTGTTGCAGCTCCACCTCACTACCCTTTCCTACCCATAAGCTTAAATAGTCTTGATCTCGCGGGTGTGAGATTGCTGAGTCCTCGTGACTCACGGATACTTTCAAACAGTTGCAGGTGCCGACGATACCAGTACAGGTGACGCAACCAAGCTCAAGTGGGAGCTTGATGAAGATCTTGATCGTTGTTTTGTGTCTTCCGATTGATCAATAGTGGAGCCCAGTTGAGACGATCAGGGATCTAGCACTTGGGGTTGTCTTCCTTTTATTTTGGTTCTGTAGTCGGACCTTGATTGTATTATGGATGATGTATGTTTAACTTGTTATTGGTGTGAAGTGGCGATTGTAAGCTAACTATTTATCCCTTTCTTATTCAGTACATGGGATTGTGTGGAGATTACCCCACTTGCGACTAATCTATCATGCGGCTATGTCTCTAAGTCGTGCCCCGACACGTGGGAGATATAGCCGCATTGTGGGTGTTACACAATTACACTCGTAAAATCCACCCCCATAAAAACAAACCGAGTGGGTTCCGGTTAACGATTGGTTGATCGTTTTGGTCCGTAAATTTTGCACGTGTATTCAAGATTACACCTGGTTTTGGCCGGTATTGGATAAACTTCTCATCACATCTGTTTCCCCCCGTTTTCTGACTCTTTCTCTCACCTAGCCAAGGACGAACCAACCATGGCATGCTGGAGAGAGGAGGTAGTACGCCAAGTCTTTGTTCCCGCTGATGCAGAGGCAATCCTGAAGATTCCCCTCTGTACAAGACAAGTGGACAACTTTTGGGCATGGTCGGGCGATCTGAGGGGACGTTTCTCAGTAAAATCAGCTTACAAATTGATCCATAAGATGAAGATGGGAAGGGAAGACTGGTTGGATGAGGCTGAGGATATGTCCAGCGGAGAATCCAAAGGATGGTCATCTATTTGGGGATTGCAAGTTCCTTCAAAACTGAAAATATTCACATGGAGGCTGGCTCGTCACTCACTTCCTACCAGTGATGTGCTGCATCGTCGGAACATGTCACCATCGCATGTGTGTGCGTTATGTGGAGCAGATGACAACTGGCGCCATTCTCTTATTGACTGTAACTACGCCCGGTGCGTGTGGGCTCTATCAAATGAGGATATGGTGCAGCATATGTGTATGTAGAGAGATGAACATGCAAAGAGATGGCTCTTTCTAATGAGCGAATCGCTTCCTCAAGAGGAATTCACTACCATGATTGTCACACTATGGGCGATTTGGGCAGCGAGGAGAAAGATAATCCATGAAGGAATTTACAAAACTCCATTCGCTACTCATGGTTTTGTCACTAGCTACTTGGCTGATTTGAAGCACATACCGAAACCTGTTGACAGGTCACTGACAACTCCAAGGGTCCGCCCTACTGCTTGGCAGCCACCACCGAATGATCATGTTAAAATTAATGTAGATGCGGCTGTGCCGCGTGCTGGTGGAAGGGGGGCTGTGGGAGCCGTTTGCCGCGATGCATTGGGTGTGTATTTGGGGGCCTCGGCAGTTGTCTTCAACAACATAGAGGACCTGGAGGTGCTTGAAGTTCTAGCTACCAGGGAAGCAATGGCACTTGCCGAGGACTTATACGAGCAGAAGGTTTTCATCGCCTCAGATTGCATGACAGCGGTGGAGGCGATCAAAGGAGGAACGGCAACAGCATATGGAGCAATCATCGCCTCAGATTGCATGACAGCGGTGGAGGCGATCAAAAGAGGAACGGCAGCAGCATATGGAGCAGTGGTACATGAAATAAGGGATAGAACTCGTTTTTTCATATCTTGTTCTTTTAGTCATGAATTTCGATCCTCGAACATTGAGGCTCACAACCTCGCAAAGCATGCATTAACGTTGGGAACCAGCCGCCATGTTTAGTTAGGCCACCCCGGCGATCTTTTGTTCGTCCCTGTAAACATTGTGACGGTTGAATAAAAGTTTCGCGAGTTTGTCTAAAAAAAAACCTAGCCAAGGACGAGGGCGCATGCCTCCGGACGAACGGTTCCAGGCACAGGAAATAGCCGAGCCACCAGTGTCAGGGACCATAGGCCTGGCGAGTTCCTGGCGCCAACGTCACGTGCCTTGCCATGCTCGGCTGGAGTTCCCGCCGACCAGCGGGTTGAGGCAGCAACAAACTGGCAGGCTGCGGTCCTGACCAGGCCGGCAAAGAGCGTGGGCTCCAAGGGCGCATACCTCCGGACGGACGGCTCCAGGCACAGGAATGGACGAGCCACCGGTGTCGGGGACCATAGGCCTGGCGAGTTACTGGCGCCGACATCACGTGCCTTGCCATGCTCGGCTGGAGTTCCCGCCGACCAGCAGGTTGAGGCGGCAACGAACTGGCAGGCTGCGGTCCTGACCAGGCCGGCAAAGAGCGTGGGCTGAGGCAACGTCGGTGGCGGTTGTGAGCGGGTTCCGTGGCGGCGGCAGCTACCTTGGCAAGGTCTGGAAATGTCCATGCTGACTGCCGGAGTGAACTTTATGACGACGGCGGTGGTGACTGCCGGCTGCCGACAGAGACTGGAGCAGCACGCCATGACCGGCAGTACAAGAGGAGTTGAGGTCGTCGCACACCACCTGGCAAACTGACCAATTCATCTCCGTCATTGTCCGCATCATTGTCCGCATCGTTGTGGCATCTGGCGCTATACCTGAAGTTTCTGAATCTCAGAATGACTTGTTGTGCTGTATGTTGCTGACAGGCTAAATACGATGCTATCCAAGCAGAAATCCAGAATTTTACAATTGTGTTTTCGTTACACTTGTATCTCAGGTGTGCACAGAAAAATGCCCTTGTAGATTAATACAGGTGGAAAATATAAACCGCCCAAGCGCAGCCTACGCCAGCTGTGCATATACATACTTTAAACGCACTGAACCTGTGGCAATCTGCGGCTGAGTTTATCTTACACCCATGGACTCCCCGCCTAGTTCTACATTGTACTCCAGTCCGCAACAGCATTTAATAGGATCAGAAACTCCCTGCAGAGAAAGATGTTCAGCTTCTTAAGACTGCACATGGCATCATTGAAAGTAACGCACTCCCTCCGATCCAAATTAATTGACGCAACTTTAGCACAACTTTGTACTAAAGCTGCGTCAATTAATTTGGATCGGAGGTAGTATATGTATTTCTCCATGAGAAGAAGAAAAAGGAAATCAATTAGATTAAATCATGGAGCAACCAAACTGAAAAGTATCGGTAAAACACCTTCATTTTAATGATTTGTTCTTCAAGAGACTGGAAGTACTCGGCTTCTCCAGCTCCATCACCTTGTAGACCTTTGTATTCCTCCTCCAAGGACTTAATATCCATCTCCTGTACTGCAGCCTGCAGGCACCAGGATGAAATAACACACATGGAGAATGACTTGATAACAGAATGATGTTTACGGTTAAGAAACACACTGAACTTACAGGGAATCTAGCAGTTATGTTGCTCTCCTGCTCAAGGGTCTGCTTACACTGCAAAGTTAATAATTCTTTAGTTTAACTAAAACAGCAATTGCGACTGCTTGGCAGATCTAGGGCCATAAGAGTCTCCAGAACTAGAATACTTCGCTGATTTCTAAGAGGAGCTGTGATCCTTTTGCTTTGATATCCAGTAGCTTCTTTCCAACGTCAGATTCCTGTTTATTAGTTAGTGAGCGACACATGACAGGTTGGATGTTCCTTTGCTACAGGAGGAGAATGGGAAGCATGGAATACCTTGTCTATGCTCCCTCCTAAGTTGAGCACTTCATACCTCTTCCCTGCAATAACACAACAGATCAATATTCAGGTGAAGCTATTAGTTACAGTTTCACAATTGACAAAAATTCCTATTTATGTTATCCAATGTAACAGTTTCACAAGTTAAAAGTCAAGATGATATCTAGAATGGTGCAGACCTGATAGTAAGCTAATAGTTTAATCTCAAAATTTCAAGCAAAGTAACATCACTCAAACAGAAAACAGGTAATATAAACAGAGCCTGGTCAGTGCACGCATGTAGTTTGCTAATTGCGTCGATCAAAAGTTCTTTTTTTTACTAATTGCAGAAACCACCTCATGTAGATTGTTCAGATACTCCATATCAGCAGCACTGCTTCCATTCATCAAGAAGCTAGTACAGAGCACCTGAGATGGGACCATTATGCTTCCATGAAGTTTGCTCCTGGCATCCTGGCAGCATCCAAGATTGGAACTGACACTGACAGGTGGGGGGCATGATTACCTCACCCAGCTCATGTGTGCTTCGTAGTGCAACACAGTATCATCCTCACGTAGCTTCATGGCTGCCAAGTTTGAGGAGCCCATGCACAAAGTGTTTGTAGCTACCCCTTGTGACCTAGCTTTGCCGCTCTATGTGCACCCTTGGACAACGGCTCAATTGCACCATGTAGCTGACTCGCTGCCCCTGTGGCATCTGCCTCCTGTGTATTCCAATGACGAGACCATCAACCACTCCATCCCACTCACCTCGTCCAATCAAACCAAGTTGCCCCACGACCACCCTGTGAGGCACCACTCTGAGAAAATGAGCCAAGCTTGTGTTATTTATCACCTAGTACCAGAGCAACTTAGACTCCTTAGTGCATGCTTATGGTTAGCATTGCATAGTAGTCAGTTCAAAGTGACAAAAACTTCAACACAAGTCTAAGGGTGTGTTCCCAAGAAAACATGTCTAGTGATGTGGGTTAGCACTTGAAATTAGCAAGTCGCTTATATAGCAAAAGAATGTTCCAGCCTTAAGGGTAGATATGGGCGAGTGGTAAGTAAGAGACTGGTGCAGTGACGCAGAGGCATGGTGGGGTGAAGGAATGTGCAAATCGAAAGCACAAGGCACAGGTAGCTTAGGCCCAGAATTATAGGAGATGGTACAGTCAGGATGTTGCTACTTTGATAATCAGGAAATAATGGCTACTGGCGAAAGAGAGAAAAGATGGATAAGTTAAGCTACCCCCATGAGGCATATCAAAGAATCATGCTAATGAAACCGACTCCTAGAGCTCCCCAGTGGGTTTTAATGGCTTCGCAAAGGTTTGGTAGCTAGTTTCTAAACCTTAAGGGTAATGTAGTCGGACGCCAAACGACATGGCTGTGTCAAACGTCATGGTATTAAGTAGACTTCTCCAACAACAAAGCTTTTAGTCCCAAACAAGTTGTGGTAGGCTAGAGGTGAAACCCATAAGATCTCGCAACCAACTCATGGTTCTGGCACATGGATAGCAAGCTTCCACGCACCCCTTTCCATAGCTAGTTCTCTTTCGATAATCCAGTCCTTGAGATCCCTCTTTATGGACTCCTCCCATGTCAAGTTCGGTCTACCCCGACCTCTCTTGACATTATCAGCACGCTTTAGCCGTCCGCTACGCACCAGCGCTTCTGGGGCCTGCGCTGAATATGCCCAAACCATCTCAGACGATGTTGGACAAGCTTCTCTTCAATCGGCACTACCCCAACTCTATCTCGTATATCATCATTCCGGACGCCGTCCTTCCTTGTGTGGCCACACATCCATCTCAACATACGCATCTCCGCCACACCTAACTGTTGAACATGTCGCCTTTTAGTCGGCCAATAACTCAGCGCCATACAACATTGCGGGTCAAACCGCCGCCCTATAGAACTTGCCTTCTAGCATTTGTGGCACTCTCTTGTCACAAAGAATGCCAGAAGCTTGGCGCCACTTCATCCATTCAGCTTTGATTCGATGACTCACATCATCGATATCCCTATCCTTCTGCAGCATAGACCCCAAATATCTAAAGGTGTCCTTCGAGGCACCACCTGCCCATCAAGACTAACCTCCTCCTCCACGTGCCTACTAGTACTGAAACCGCACCTCATGTACTCGGTTTTAGTTCTACTAAGTCTAAAACCTTCAGATTCCAAGGCTTGTCTCCATAGCTCTAACTTCCTATTGCCGACTATCATCGACTAGCACCACATCATCCGCAAAGAGCATACACCACGGGATATCTCCCTGTATATCCCTTGTGACCCCATCCATCACCAGAGCGAAAAGATAAGGGCTCAAAGCTGACCCCTGGTGCAGTCCTATTTTAACCGAGAAGTCATCAGTGTCGCCATCACTTGTTCGAACACTTGTCACAATATTATCATATATGTCCTTGATGAGGGTAATGTACTTTGCTGGGACTTTCTGTTTCTCCAAGGCCCACCACATGACATTCTGTGGTATCTTATCGTAGGCCTTCTCTAAGTCAATGAACACCATATGCATGTCCTTCTTTTGCTCCCTGTATCTCTCCATGAGTTGCCGTACCAAGAAAATGGATTCCGTGAGGCATGAAACCAAACTGATTTTGGTCACGCTTGTCACACTTCTTAAGCGGTGCTCAATGACTCTCTCTCATAGCTTCATTGTATGGCTCATCAGCTTAATTCCATGGTAATTAGTACAACTCTGAACATCCCCTTGTTCTTGAAGATTGGTACTAATATACTCCGTCTCCATTCTTCTGGCATCTTGTTTGCCCGAAAAATGAGGTTGAAAAGCTTAGCTAGCCATACTATAGCTATGTCTCCGAGGCCTGTCCACACCTCAATGGGGATACAATCAGGGCCATAGCCTTGCCTCCTTTCATCATTTTTAGAGCCTCCTTGACCTCCGACTCCTGGATTCGCCGCACAAAACGCCTACTGGTATCATCAAAGGAGTCATCCAGTTCAATGGTAGAGCTCTCATTCCCCCCATTGAACAGCTTGTCTAAGTGCTCCCGCCATCTATGCTTAAGCTCCTCGTCCTTCACCAGGGTGTTAGCTACGATCACCGTCAGATCGTCCAAGATGGAAGTTTCTTCACAGAATCACTGTCAGATCCTTGTTTTGCCTCTTCTACTAGTGCCCCCAACCGAACCAACAACCTATCCAACTCCATGATTCGGTTTTTGGTAGGAGCACGAGTCTCCAACTTGCATAATTCATTGACTAGCTGTGTAAAGCATTCGTAATAAAGGCATGTATGTATTTTTTAAAATCATTAAAATGTTATGTTGGAACCTTTGTTTGTCATGTGTATGAATAGTACTCATAGGTGTGGAACACAAGCTTTTCCTCGACTGGTGAAGATGGGCGCAGTTGGGTCCTGAAGAAAAACTAACCCCACGCCAGGGTAAGCTAAGTAACATGCATACAGCAAGCATATGAACTGACTCATGTCCGAAGATGGAAAGAATAATTAAAAGCCACTATTATTTGACTTTTTGTTTAGCAGAACCCGTACCTTCAAAAATGTTCTGCTTGTTCATAGGTGCTTCAACCTGCATGGGTGCATATGTTACAACGATGATCGAAACAATATATTGCCTCGCTTAACAAGAGCGTGAAACGACAAAGAGGGAGTGAATTAATAAAAATCCTTATGGTCCAACTTGCATAGTAGATGTTGGATATCAACTTACTCAATTCAAAGTGGCCTAATAACTGTCAAACATTCATGTACAACTTATGCAAGAGTTGAATTACCATGAATAAACACACCATACAAAGTTATTCTCATGCTTAAATTACTTTTACTTCGGTTAGAGGTAAGTGGTTGTTTGGTTGTCTCTAAGCTATTAGGGATAGAAAGTTTTTTTTGTTACAAGGAGACACATTTGAGCCATGACAGTTAACAACCATATCTTCTCTTCAAGCTAAGCTTATGACGAACTTGACATACAGGATCCAATGTCATTAGTTGACTAAGCGGTGACAAACTCTCTAGTTTGTTGTGTTTTGTTTTACTTCTTTTTCTTTTAGCTACAAGGACTAGAATCATGTTGGTATGCATGTATTTGTTCAAGATCATCCAATTGTTGCTTTGGCTTGTCTTTGTGTTTGCCAATTGGAAGTGACAAGAACACATAGGATTCTCTAGTCTCTATCTATGCTCATTTTACCTAAATTCTACTCCATCTATGCACTCGATCATTTGTTCTGCAAACCCTGGAAGTACTGGATGATGTTCCAAGAACTACCGACCAAGTTTCCACCTTCAAAAATTCTCTGAGGTGTTTGAAACCTCTAGTAAAATCTCTATATGAGTTATCGAATATTTATCTTTTTTGTTTGTGGATTTTAATCTTTCATCCCTGGCACTGCTTTAAACCAAAGGCTCGGTACCAGTGGTCCTTTTGTTTACGATACTATCGGACAGTGTACCGAGTACGCACCTCTACAGGTTCACTTCGATCCATATGTGCTTGTTGTGCTCAAGCTTTCCAATCGCCTCTGCCATCATCATTGTCGTTTTGCGACATTTCCATGCACTTTCTCCGTTAAATCTGCTTGACGCAATATAGTAAATCTTCCGTCATACTTGCCGTGCAACCGCCAGGGTATTTGCAGACCCTAGCCCTAATCCATGTTTAATTTTAAGACTAGATCTGCTTAGAATCTTTAGGCCAATATATTCTTCTCAAACACCCCACAATCCATGCAAGATACACTGAAAATCCATTGATTTTCATTCTGTAATTTCAAATCTTTTACACAGCCCAAAACCATCATAGTAGTACCTCTTGATACGACCGGAACAATGTTGAGCTAGCGTCCAAGATGTCACTGTTCAAAACTACTGCTCGCAATTGCCGACGCTATTCTAGCAGTGTGCCCTGCAGCTTTATAACTGCTTGGTACTACCGGCTAAATTTCTATTTGGAACTATCGGACCTTGCGGAAAACTAAAAATTGCGTCATTTTAATTTTTCCGTTACTTTCTTTGTATCCATGTGTATCTTACCTCTACTTCTCATCTATATATCATCCATAGGCATTTGTTGGTCTGCTTTGCTCATTGGTCTGCTTAGTTGTCTGCTTGCAAGATGTCTGGATCAGGATCTAACTCTAATGCTATCTACAGTGATCATATAGCCCTGGATGTTGGATCCTTTTTTTTCGAGAAAACACAGAGACTTTTGCGTTTCTTTTCATTGAGAAGGAAGAGTTGAAGTTACAATCCTCGAGAGGCACGGGTAATGAGCAATGCAAGGAAATTAATGTACATCCCAAGATCGGGGCATAGTGTCATGGAGTCCGGAAGCGCCAGCTCAGGCCCAAAGCTTTGCCTCGTCCCTTATCTTCGCAACCAGGCTGCTGACAAATGGTTGGGCACCCTCGAAGACACATTCCTTATGGTGTTTCCAAATCATCCATGTGGCGAGAAGGGCAATGGGGGTGAGGCCTTTGCGCATGGGTTTTGAGGTGTGTTGTTAAGAAGCGTGCCACCAGTCCAGGAGGGAGGCGTCATCGTTCGGCGGTGACATGCGCAGTTAGGCAAGCATCTCGTGCCAAACCTGTCTGGGAACGGGTAGCAGAGACGCAGGTGGCGCATCGACTCGGGGCTCAGGCAGCAGAGGAGGCATGAGCTGCGGTGCTGGAGGCCGCGGCGAACAAGGCAGTCCAGCACCGATCCTGGTCAGCTAGTCGGTGGAAGAAGCACACCCAAGGTGGCGTTCCTCCAAATGGCTTCCAGGAGCTGCTGCGGAGCGAGCCCTGGAAGGTGGCCTGATAGTAGGATTTCGCAGAGTGAACACCGCTCGAAGTCCACTTCCACAATAGGTGATCGGGCTTCGTGGTCAGGGTGGTGTGCCCGACGGCATACCAGAGCTAGATGTACTGTCCGATCTTGTAGACGCCCAGTGCGCCATGGATGTTACGAGCCCAAATGTTGGCCAAAAGTCCATCAGAGACGGTTCGTAGTTTTCGGCGGCGCTTAGCGACGCAATCGGAAGGCTACGGAGCAATCTCGCTGACTGAGCGCCCGCCGATCCACTGGTCCTCCCAAAATAAGGCGGTGCGGCCATCACCCATTGCCATCGAGGTGGAGGAAAAGAATAGAGCTCACTCCTCGGCACAGAACTGCAAGTCTAAGTTGCTACATGCTCGCTTGCTATGAGTGCGGCTCAACCAAAGCCATCGCAAGCGAAGCGCCAGCCCGGTTCGCTCTAGGTCTTGGGATGCCGAGGCCTCCAAACTCAATTGGGTGACAAGTTCGGCGCAATTGACATGGCAGTTGCCCGCTATTGGCAGCCTCGCACCCAGCCCACAGGAACCCTATCTTAATCTTCCCAAGATGCTTGATGATTTTCTTGGACGACGCAAAGACCAATAGCTGGTGTATGGGGATCGCATAGAGGACAGACTTGACTGTCGTGAGGCGCCCAGCCTTGTTCATGAGTCCTGCTTTCCAAGATGGAAGTTGTCCTTGTGTCGTATACACGAGAGGCTGCAGCTGCGTGGCAGTGGGGCGTCTCACTGTTATTGGAATTCCCAAGTGAGCGGGAGCTCAACGATTGGGCACCCCAGGAGCTAGACAACAGGTGTTGCTACGCCGATGTCACAATGGAGGGTGGCGGAGCTCTTAGCGAAGTTGATGCGGAGCTCGGAGGCGTGGCCAAATAGCTGGAGGATCTCCTTCACCACAATGACCTTAGCTGGCGATGGGTGACAACACAACACGATATCGACAGCATATAGTGAGATTGTCAGGATGGAGCGTCGCAGGTGCGGCTGATACCAAGAGAGACGACACGACTGATCAAACGCCCAAGCACATCCACGGCGAGGACAAAGAGCTATGGGGACAGCGGGTCACTTTGTCGGAGGCCGTGGCGATGCCAAATTGGCGGTCTAGGGGCACCATTGAGGATTCGCGTGCTCGCCAAAGGTAGCAGGATTGCAAGCCATTCCAGGAAGCGATCCCTGAAGCCATAGCAGCGCAATACCTCAAACAGGAACGGCCATGAGATGGAATCGAAGGCCTTCATGAGGTCAAGAATGAGGAGGACTCTGGGGGCCTTGAGCTAGTGGAGCAGGCAGGCTGATTGCTTCCCAGGACAAAGTTATTGAGAATGTTGTGCCCTGGGATGAAAGCGTTCTAGTTCGAGCTAACGAGGCCATCCAACTTAGAGGCAAGGCGCAGCGAGAGTGTTTTCGCGAACTTAGCGACAAGATGGATCAGACTAATAGACCTGCAGTCAGCGAATCCGACAACATCGACGCGCTTGGGCAGCAAGGTAAGGAGCACTTGGTTGAAGCGGCAAAATCCTTGTCCGCACATGTCATAGAGCTGCTGGAAGACGTCCACAATGTCCTGCTTAACCGTGTGCCAAGAGGCACGAAGGAACTCGGGAGTAGAGCCGTCAGGGCCCGGCACCTTGCATGCAGGAAGCCGCTTTATTGCATTCCAAATCTCCTCCATGTTGCGCCACAAGGTTCAGCATGCAGTCGCGATCGACAGAGGTGCCCAGTAGGCCATCGAAGTGTAAGAAAGTCGCTTCCTCCACGTCGGTGTGCTCGATGAGGACGCAATCGCGGAGGTGATGTTGTGCATCCTATTCTTCTGTCGGCAGTAGGTGCTCTGCCGGTGGAAGAATGATGTGTTTGCATCCCCATCCTTCAGTGAACGTCGCCGAATTCTGATCTGTAAGTTGGATAGGATCACCCATGCGCTCAGATTCCAGACCATGACGAACTCCGTCACCCTCATCCTCTACAATCATGGTGTGCATGATCACACATGTTGCACTTCCCACAACGTCTCTGCATCTCATATTCTTGCAGGTCCTCGAACAACTGCAAAACGGGTTTGGAGCACTCCAAATGCCCTTCTCACCCCTTCGATCAGAGTGGGCATTCGCGGTCAATCCACATGACCCACAATAGGCCTGCATAATCACCCACCTTCATATCCATCGTGCATGGCACGTTGGCCTTAGACTTTTCACTTTTTATTTGCAACTAGACATCTGCACAAGCTAAGTTCATGGCTCAATCGATTCATCTACGTTTGTCACTAGCTTCTAGTGCATGTAGCACGAAGGCCGGAGCAATACCAGAACCGAATTGATTAGAATACTCGACCAACTTTGTACAGGTTTTGCTCACGGCGAGAAGTGTCAACCAGAGATAATAATCAATCAACCGACTCCCCCATGTGTACATGTGCCAAGTTGCCCTCGCCAAAGAAAGTAATCAGCAAGTCAGCATTGATGTGTTGTGGTAAGGCAGAGCATCACCTCAGGCAGGCGTGAGCGAAGTTCAACGAATTCAGGGCACATGCAGGCTTGCGGCGCCCACAGGTCCCGCATAAAAGCTTGGTATTCTACAGCATTGCTCACATAACTTTTTCGGGCAAGTCAACGACCGTGAGGAGCTCGCAACCCATCCCATCCGCGAGGAGCTTCTCCCGCACACAATCTTGCAAACAATGGAGACCGCCACAACACATTGATGTCATTGTGAGACCCAGGCAGCCCAAAGAGTGCCAAATCCAGAGGCCTTCTAATGCATTTGCTTCAAGAATGGTGGGCTTCTTACAATGGTCCTGATATTGTCCTTGTAGAGCATATGGGCAATTCTTCCATTGCCAATGCATGCAATCCAGGGATCTGCATACCTGGCCACCCTCTTGCTTCCTACAGTGCCAAGTACTCCGATCCAAACACCTTGATCACCGTAGTAGCAAACCTGACCATGGCTTCGAGACATGTGCTTTCGGACATCCGGAGGTACTCCGTGCCATAGGCAAGCATCCTTAATGTAGTCGTGCACTTCTGGTAACTAGAGAATCCAATGTTTCCAACGGCATCCTTCTTCAAGATGAAGCAGTCATCATAGGCCCGGACACTATTGTAGAGGCTATCGAACACAGTTCGCCTCATCTGGATCAACGGCAGAAATAGTGCTCGAATAGCACATCGGGAACAAAGTAGTAGTCCATCGACATCATATGCCCCGTGCCCTATTCTGATTCATCACTCTATGTCCCTTGGTTGATCCCTTGAAATTGAGAGCATGCGCCTCCGCACATTGGGCATCATCAATAACGCGAGCATCATTGTTGTTTCATCCTTGTATTCGTCCTCATTTGACAAGGACATATAAATGAACTCGGAGTAGAACTACTCATCGTCCGAATCCATTGTGTTTGCTTCAAAGTAAACAACAAACAGTAAAATAAAAATGGCTATGGCATTTGGCCGAACACTTGTCGGACATGGTGTCCGCCATGGACACAAATGTGCAGGGACGAAGGGTACCTGGCGGCGGAACCAGCGGTGGAAGGGAGGCATAGGCATCCGAGTGTAGCGGCGGAGGACCGACGAGGGCTGGGCGGTACAGCAACGGCGGTGGTCTCAGACTATGCGGATACAGTGCAAGCAGAGGGACGGAGTGAGAATAGCAAGGCTCCGAGTGGGGTTTTTTTGGGGGGAGGGGGAAAGGTCGGAGGGCTACATGGCGGAGGACCGGACGCCCGCAAACCTCCCCCAAGGGCCCCAACTTTGCTTCCAATTTGTGGGATTTCGGACGTCTGGACCATGCTGTGGACATTTGGTGCATGGCATTGGCCTAACGTGTCCAAACAGCGCGGTTCGGACATTTGCGGGCGTTTTGATGCATGGCGTTGGAGATGCCCTTAGGGCTACCAGAAAGAGAACCAGGACAGTTGTTGCTGCCTGTTGATGTCCCTCAAGCAGCTCAAGCCAAAGAAGATATAGATTTGGCAAACCTAGTGACTGAGGCTCCATTGTATGTTGTGCCTCCATCACACTTATTTGTTAGTCGAGGACTAAGATGGCTGCTACTTCTGTTCATGCTAATAGAGGAACAGGAAGAGGTAGATCATGAAGGAGTGTTGGTCTAGCAAAAACGCAAAATCTAAAGAATGGCTTGTTGCAGAAGCTAAAGAAAGACAAAGGCTGGCAGCTATTCAAGATGCCTTGCTGCAAGGTCAACCCATTACTACCAGTGCTAAAAAAATTCATAGAGAATGTACTTGTTGAACCAAGCTCAAGTCACTCAGTCCAAGATACAGTGCCTACAGAAGCTCAGCTAGAGGATGTGGCTCAAGTCACTCAGTCCAAGATACAGTGCCTACAGAAGCTCAGGTAGAGGATGTGGCACAAAGTTCTCCAATCACAAACACTGCTTTAGATAGTTTGACTGCACAAGATGCAAGTAAGCCCACTGCTCAAGATGATGTACATGAGCCAAGTGCTCAAGAGCATGTGGAGGACCAAGAAATTCAAAGTGATACTCAGGGTGCTTTTTTACTTCAAGCCCCTGTTTCTGAAGAGGCTCCTAGTTCTCAAGCCACTTTGTATCTGAGCCTAGTGGTCAAGATGCTCCTCAAGTTTCTATTGATGAGGAAGCAATAGCATGTGGAGAACCTAGTGTTCAAGATGCTCCTTAAGTTTCTATTGATGAGGAAGCAACATCAGCAGCTAAAGAATCTGAAGACTTGAGGATGTCTGGTACTTTGAGGAAATTCTTAACCAACATTAACCCTCAACTCAAGCTCAGATTGGTGCTGATGAAGAGCTTGCCAGAAAACTTTCAGAAGATATGGAACTTAGACAATAACCTGAGGACTTATGGATATTTAGGACTTCTCTTTGGCGATCCTTTGCAGCTCCTGCCGCCGCTGCATCCCAGGTCGGGACGCCCCACTGCTGCACGTGCTCCCGTTTCGGCCGCCCTCTGGATCGAGCTGTCTAACGCTCCAGATCGAGGCTCTCCGTCCGCTCCTCAAACAATTTTCTGGATCGGTTTGGTCCTCGATTGATCCCATCTCGCACATGCGTCGTTCCTCGGTGCTTGGTGCTCGCGCGCTTGAAGGTGATGGTTGTCGCTTTACTTCGACACCTTTTGCGACTTCCACCGGTGCTGCTGGCCGCTCTACGTCGACTCCTCTCACGATTTCCACAAGTGGCGGTGACCGCTCTACGTCGACTCCTCTCGTGGCTTCCACGCGCGGCGGTGACCGCTCTACGTCGATTCCCCCTATGGCTTCCACATAGGACTCTCAATCGACTCTACATGCGGCTTCCACGGGTGGTGGTGACTGCTCATCATCGGCAGGTGTTTCTACCTCGACCTCTTCCGTTGTGTCCCTGTCTGCGCGTGAGATTGCGCAGATGCGATGTCTGCTTGTTGCTTGGGATTCTTCACCGACAGGTTCTGCAGGTTTCGTAACTGACTCTTCCAGCACCGAGAAACCACCTTCTACTTGTTCAGGTACATCCCCATGGATTTTTGATACTGGAGCATCTTTTCATATGACTAATGATTCTTCCACTTTGACCTCCATTCGACCTATCGAGTCTCTTGTTCGTGTTCTTACGGCTGATGGCACTCCCCTCCTTGTAGCTAGTCGAGGCACTCTTAGCACTTCTTCATTTCATGTTCCCTCTATCGCTCATGTTCCTCGACTTACAATGCAGCTCATATCTGGTGGTCAGATTGTTGACTCTAGTTGTAGGGTCATTCTCGACATTGATTCCTGTTCTGTTCAAGATCGTCGCACAGGTGCTCTGCTTGGTGCTGGCCCTTGACGCTCTGATGGTCTCTGGGAGCTTGACTGCCTTCGTATTCCCTCTGCTGCCACCGCCACCAGTCTCGCAGCCCCTGTTGCTGCATCTACCAGCTCTTTTCAGCACTGGCATCATCGTCTTGGCCATTTATGTAGTTCTCGTCTCTCAACTTCGGTTCATCACGGTGTTTTGGGGTCTGTCTCAGGTAACGCTTGGTTGGATTGTCTGGGTTGTAGGCTTGGTAAGCACATTCAACTACCCTATCATCACAGTGGGTCAGTGTCCCAACGCCCTTTTGATCTCGTTCACTATGATGTTCGGGGTCCAGCTCCCTTCGCTTCAAAGGGGGTCATCGCTACTATATCATCTTTATAGACGATTTTTCTCGATACACTTGGATCTATACACACAAAAATTGTTGCCATGGTTCATACCCAATATTCCACTCGTGTTTTTCGCGCAAATTCAGCTGGTGAGTACATCTCCCATGCGTTGCGAGGATTCCTTGTTGAGCAAGGTACTCTTACTCAGTTCTCTTGCCCTGATGCTCATGCTCAAAATGGTGTGGCTGAGCGCAAGTATCGTCATCTTCTTGAGACGGCATGTGTGATGATGAACGCCGCCTCTCTTCCGCCTCACTTCAGGGCTGAGGTTGTTACCACTTCCACCTCTCTCATCAACATTCAGCCATCTGCTGCTCTACAGGGTGGTATTCCTCTCGGGCGTCTTTCTGATCATTCTCCTGATTATTCAGTGCTTCATTTGTTTGGTTGCGTTTGCTATGTTTTGCTTGCCCCTCTTGAACACACCAAACTGAGCGCTTAATCTGTTGAGTGTGTCTTTCTCGGATACAGTGATGGGCATAACGGCTATATTGTTGGGATCCTGTCAGTCGCCGGATGCGTATTTCCCGGGATGTGACCTTTGACGAGTCTCGTCCCTTCTACCCGCGTCCATCCTCCTTGGCCTTTTCCATGGACATCTCTTTCCTTACGTTTCCAGATACACCTCCCTCTGTGCCCGGTATTCCTACTCCTCGTCCCGCTGTCGTAGATCCGACGTCATTCTCTCCTACGGTTTCTTCTCCTCCCTCATCGCATGACTTTCCACCTTCACTGATACATTCCCCATCTCCACCTCCAGTGATTCCACCTCTTCCCTCCTTTCCTTTCCATTATACTCGTCGTCCACGTGTTGTGGGTGAGTCTACTGATGTGCCCTCTACTTCTGGTGTGTCGTCTTCCTCCTCTCAGCCGACTTATGGTCTTCGTTCTCGGCCTTGTCCCCCCCTGACCGATATTCTCCTTCTCACTATGGTCTTTTGACCGTTCTTGAGCCCACTTCTTATCGAGATGCTGTTGTTAATCCTGAATGGCAGTTTACGATGGCAGAGGAGATTGCTGCCCTTGAGCGCACCGGCACGTGGGATCTGGTTTCTCTTCCTCCCCATATTTGTCCCGTCACTTGTAAGTGGGTCTATAAGATTAAGACTCGCTCTAATAGTTCTCTTGAGCGTTATAAAACTCGTCTTGTGGCTCATGGCTTTCAGCAGGAGCATGGTCATGATTACGGTGAGACTTTTGCTCCTGTAGCCCATATGACCACCGTCCGCACACTTCTTGTTGTGGCCTCTGTTCACCACTGGTTCGTTTCTCAGCTTGATGTTAAGAATGCCTTTCTCAATGGTGAGTTGCACGAGGAAGTTTATATGCAACCACCACCTGGGTATTCAGTTCATGATGGCATGATTTGTCGTCTTCGTCGCTCTCTCTATGGCCTTTAAGCAAGCCCCCTGCGCTTGGTTTGAGTGTTTTGCCTCTGTGGTCACTGCAGCTGGTTTTTCGCCCAGTGCTCGTGATCCAACGCTGTTTGTCCACCTTTCTGCTCGTGGCCGCACTCTTCTTCTATACGTCGATGACATGATCATCATTGGCGATGATTCTGAGTACCTTGCCTTTGTCAAGGCCCGACTCGGTGAGAAGTTTCTTATGTCTGATCTTGGTCCTCTTTGTTACTTTCTTGGGATTGAGGTTTCCTCCACCTCTGATGGCTTTTTTATTTCCCAAGGAAAGTGTACCCAGGATCTTCTTGCTCGTGCGGCTCTTAGTGATGAGCGTACTCTTGAGACTCCTATGGACATGGATTTCCCGAATATACAACACATAAACTAGAATAACAAGGACATGGATTTTTTACATGAAATAGTAATTATGGTAAGAAAAGAAAACAAATTCACTATGAGAATTTAAGACTTACAAATGGTTCTATTGCAACCATCTTATTCTTATCTGAATCAAGCCATCCCTACAAAGTAAAAAGTGCACGGTTTCAAGGAAATAGCACTTGTAACTAGATAATTTTACTCATGAAACATATAATTACGATCAGAAAATATCAAATAGGAACAAACTAAATACTAACCTGATGCTCTTGTAGTTTGACACTCAAAGTTTCCATTGTCTTCGTGTAAAATAATCTGCCATTAGAAAGTAATCGATTAGTCTATCTTACAATTCAGAACTCACAGCATGATCCTTTTTAGAGGTCACAGATGTACCTTTTCTGGCCGAGTTTTGCAGATGTACTTGTGATTTCCAGCTGGAGGAGGTCTAACGTCTATGTAGGATGGCAAAGATTGTAATCGAAAGCATGCATGCGGGAAAAAAATCTAGGATGAACTATGATGTTGCAACTTGCAAGATAACTAAACTCTTGAGTATATATCTCTGGACACCACGAACAAAGGGTGGGAATTGAACATTTGTGGAAAAGAAAGAAAATGCAAGAATATAAGATTCCACATAATAGAAGGATGGTCAAATTTCTGATTAACAAAGGTCTCTTCAAAGAACACCTTTATAAAGTAACACATGTCTAATATACAGTTTGTGTTTAGTCCAAATGAAACAAATCTTAAATTTTGGTAAAAGAACACAAAACCAGACGACTTACAGGGCATGAATTTCAATAAAAGCGATACGATAGGAACAGTTGCATTTCGTTGAAATAATCAACGTTTTTAAGGCGACGCCTTACCGCCTTAGGGAGGGGGGGCGCTTTGGCGCCTAGGCGGGCGCTTTGGACGCCTAGGCACCCAAAGCGGTCGATTTTCCAAAGCGGAGGGGGAGCGCTTCGACGCCTAGGCGTCGCCTAGGCGTCGCCTAGGCGTCGCCTTAAGGACGCTTTAAAAACATAGGAAATAATCAGCAGATATTTATAGCAGTATGTCATGCCAGTGCTTTGTTACCATAGCAGTTCAATGCTCATAACAAATATTAGCATATGCCAACTAACTCCTTGAGATGAAATGGAGCATGGGCCGCATCAAATAAAACGTGGCGAGTATTTTTTTTAAGAACAAGAAATTAACCTGTCAACAAATACAAAGCGAAGTAACATCAAGTATATGCTCGTTTGTATTGAGATAAAGAACAAATCCTTTTGGTCCCAAACAAGTTGGGGTAGGCTAGAGTTGAAACCCATAAGATCTTGAATCCTAGTCATGGTTCTGGCACGTGGATAGCTAACCTCCACATGTTAGAACAGGGTTGAGCTGTGTAGTTATCATATTGTATAGGGGCTTCTTTGCTTATTTCCCTCGCATGTATATGTACAGTTGGCATGTTGGCCCGTTTAATAGAAGCTCACTTCATAACATGGTATAAGAGGTTAGGTTCCTCAACCGCCGCCCTCTCTTCATCAAGCCTCTCCCCTGTTCTTCCTGGCAGACCTGAGCTGATCCTGCTGTTGATAGCCACCACCGTTCTAGGCCGCTGCTTTCGCTGTCCTTCCCGGCCGGCGCCGCCATCGCTACGCCGTCAGCCTCCTAGTTCTTCTTCCCCACCTTGCTGCTTCTCAGGACCAAAAGGAAGTGGTGCCCTGCACCAGACAAGAAAACTGGGTGTTTGATCCTCTGCGCCCTTTGCTGCTGCTCGTCTTGAACGACCTGCTGCTGCTCTTCTCCTCCTGGTCTGCTGCCGCCATGAAGCCCCTGCTAGAATGGCGTCCTCCACCATGTTATGACCGGGCAGACTTATGCCCGTAGGAGGCCCACTGGGCAGGTTTAGTTAGGGGCTTAGCCCGCAAGTTATCTATTTTATTTTCATCGTGGTTATATATACTAGTTGTAAGATTCTTTGAGAATTAAGCAATAAGAATAATTCTATTGCACGGCTCCTCTAGGAGCCGGACCCTAACCCTAGCCGCCTCCTGCTCCTTGCGCCGCTGCCTCCTCCCTCGCGCACGACGGTTGTGCCGTCGACCGCGAGCTCCGCCATGTCCAGCACCCTCCTTCCCCTACAACCTTCGCCCTAAACCCGGTGGGGTCCTAGCTCCTACCAATTTGGTATCAGGTAGCTTGGGTCCGATCATGTCTGCACCACGGCCCACCCCGCCATTGTCCACCCCGCCGCTGCTGTCCACCACCGCCGCATCACCAACCCTCTCCGCCGCACCGTCCGACCTCTCCCGACCTCTCCACCGTGCCGCTCGCTCTCCCCGCAGCGCTGCACGGTTCCACCGCGGGGCGCCTCCACCGGCCAGTCGCCGCCCTTCACCGCGCCGTCTACTCCCCGACGGAGATCACCGGGGTCCTCAACGATCTCGTCACCACCGTCCAAGGGATCCGGGCTATATTGGCCGGCCCCCCCTTATGGGGGCCGCCGCCGCCCTTGCCGCCGGCCGCCGCGGACTGGGCCAGCCAGCCCTGCCGTGGTACTCGGCACCCGCGGCGCCGGCCGGGCCTCTACACTACCACTGGCCGCTTGTCGGCCCACCCGCCGGCCCGGGTCCGTTCCCGGCCTCAGGCCGGCCGCTGTCGGCCCCACCGCCGCCCAGCACGGGGCCCGGGTCCGCCACGCAGGGGGGCGTACCGATCCAGCAAGTACGCTTTCCGCCGTCGCCATCCCCAATCCCGGCCTGGCTGACCGAATCATCACCGCCGCCCGTCTACACGTCGGCTGGAGACCTGCCGGCGCCCACTCTGCAGTACAGCGACCCATTCGGCTCTGCGGGTCACTACACGGGTCGCGCCCATGCTGACCGGGCGCCCCAATCCTCGCTGCTCTGCACCTCCGAGCCAGTCGGCCACGACGCCCTGACCCAGACACAACCGCGGTTCGCCAAAATTGACTTCGCCACTTATGACGGCACGGAGGACCCCCTTAACTAGCTCAACCAGTGTGAGCAGTTCTTTCGCGGGCAGCTCACCCTCGCCTCGGAGCGTACCTGGCTCGCCTCTTACCACCTCCGCGGCGCGGCACAGACATGATATTACGCCCTCGAGCAGGACAAGGGCAGCATGCCCCCTTGGGAGCGCTTCCGCGAGCTCTGCCTCCTTTGTTTTGGGCCACCGATCCGCGGGAGCCGCCTGGCAGAGCTAGGCCGCCTTCCCTTCACCTCCACGGTGCAGGACTTCGCCGCCCGCTTCCAGGCCCTGGCATGCCACGCGTCGGGCGTGACGGCGCAACAGCGGGCCGACCTCTTCGTTGATGGACTTACAGATCACATCCGCGTGGACGTGGTGCTTCGGAGACCCCAGGATCTTCAGACGGCCATGTACTACACCCGCGCCTTCGAGTGTCGCGCCCAGTCCATGCAGCAGGCAGCCCTGGCTCGAGGAGGCCGCCAGGCCGCCAGGCAGCCCCCTGCGCCAGGCCGGCCACTCCCGGCCGCACCGGCGACTACCACCCTGGCCGCGACGCGGCCCTTCCGTCGTCTCTCTCAGGCGAAGCAGGTGGAGCCTCGGCGCCAGGGGCTTTGCTATAACTGCGATGAGCCCTACGCGTCGGGCCATGTCTGCCCGCGCCTCTTCTACTTGGAGATGGCCGACTACATCAAGGAGGATGCCCCGGCCGACGGGCTCGACGCGCTACCGCCCTCAGCAGCTACCGAGGCCGCACCCGCGGCCGCCCCGGCGACGGCACTCGTGGTCTCGCTCCATGCGCTTGCCGACATCCGCGACGAGCGGACCATGCTCTTGCTGGTGATGATACACGGCGAGCGCCTGGTGGCCCTCTTGGATACGGGCTCCACACATAACTTCCTGCCCGAGGCTACCATGCGCCGCTTAGCGCTTTAGCCGACGGGCGGGGAGCAACTTCGGGTCACGGTGGCCAACGGCAATCGTCTCCGGTGTCATGGGCTCGCGCCGAACGTGTCCATCACCATCGGCAACGAACACTTCACCATCATGTGCGCAGGCATCGACTTGGGCTGTTTCGACTTCATCCTCGGCGTCGACTTCCTGCGCACCCTCGGTCCCATCCTCTGGGACTTCGACGCCCTGACGATGACCTTCTGGCGTCTCGTCTGCCACGTCCGATGGGAGGGCGTTGGGGGCGCCTCCCCGTCAACACCGCAACTCCAGCTGGTGGCAACCACCACCGAGGCCGAGCACCCACTGTTGGATCACCTCCTGCAGCAGCACGGCGACCTCTTCGACGAGCCCCGAGGCCTCCCGCCAGCTCGGGTGTATGATCACCGCATTCATCTCCTGCCGGGCTCGGCGCCGGTGGCAATCCGGCCATACCGCTATCCGCAGCTGCAGAAGGACGAGTTGGAGCGGTAGTGCGCGCTCATGCTCGCCACGGCCATCATCCGGATCTCCACATCACCATTCTCCACGCCGGTCCTCCTCGTCCGCAAGTCGGACGGCACGTGGCGCTTCTGCATCGACTACCGCGCCCTTAATGCCCTGATGCTTAAGGACAAGTTTCCTATCCCGGTGGTCGATGAGCTCCTAGACGAGCTACATGGGGCGCGCTTCTTCACCAAGCTTGATCTCCGGTCAGGTTACCACCAGGTGCACATGCACCCGAATGATATCGCCAAGACGGCGTTTCGGACTCATCACGGCCACTTCGAGTTCTTGGTCATGCCGTTTGGTCTCTCCAATGCACCGCCGACTTTCAGGCTCTGATGAACGACGTCCTCCGCCCCTACTTGCGTCGGTTTGTACTCGTTTTCTTTGATGATATTCTTATCTACAGCGCCTCATGGGCGGAGCACCTTCAGCACGTCGCCATCGTCTTCAACGAGCTTCGAGCGCATCATCTTCATCCTAAGCGCTCGAAGTGCTCGTTCGGGACGCCTTCCATCGCCTACCTCGGCCACGTCATCTCGGCCGAGGGGGTGGCCATGGACGCCGACAAGGTGGCGGCAGTCGCCGCCTGGCCGACCCCGCATTCACCGCGGGCTCTCTGCGGGTTTCTGGGCCTCGCGGGGTACTACCGAAAATTTATCCGGGAGTTCGGCCTCATCGCATCTCCACTCACACGCCTGCTACGTCGCGACGCCTTTGCCTGGGATGAGGAGGCGACCATGGCGTTCGAGGCCCTCAAGGGGGCCCTCACGACAGGCCCCGTCCTTCAGATGCCAGACTTCGACTGGCCGTTCGTCGTGGACTGCGACGCCTCCGATGCGGGGTTCGGTGTCGTCCTTCATCAGGGCGATGGACCCCTCGCCTTCTTCAGCAGGCCCTTCGTCGCGCGCCATCTTAAGCTCGCGGCTTATGAGCGTGAGCTCATTGGCTTGGTGCAGGCGGTGCGCCAATGGCGGCCCTATCTGTGGGGTCGGTCTTTCCGAATTCGCACGGACCACTACAGCCTCAAGTTCTTGTTGGACCAGAGGCTCTCGACCGTGCCGCAGCACCAATGGATCAGCAAGCTCTTCGGCTTCGACTTCACCGTTGAGTATCGCCCGGGCCGCCTTAACACAGTGGCCGACGCTTTGTCTCACCGCGACGCCAACCACGACACCGCCGTCGGCGACTTCGAGGGGGCGGCGCTCTGCATCCGCTCGGGGCCTACTTTCGCCCTCTTCACCGACATCCGCCGGGCGACAACGGTCGCGCCAGACGCGCTCCTCCTTCAGCAGCAGCTGGCTGCAGGTGAGCTGGAGGAGCCGTGGCGCCTCGCCGACGGGTTGCTCCTTCATGGGCGTCGGGTCTTCGTGCCAGTGCACGACCATCTACGTCACCAGGTGCTGTTGCTAGCCCACTCGGCGGGCCATGAGGGTGTGCAGAAAACCCTCCATCGGCTCCGCGCCGACTTCTACATCCCAGGTGATCGGGCCCTGGTCCGCGACTGGGTACGGTCTTGTGTGACGTGCCAGCGTAACAAGACGGAGACACTACGGCCGGCTGGTCTGCTCCAGCCCTTGGAGGTGTCGTCTCAGGTCTGGGCGGATATCTCCATGGACTTCATCGAGGGCCTCCCCAAGGTGGGCGGCAAATCGGTCATTCTCACGGTGGTCGACCGCTTCTCCAAGTATGCTCACTTCATCGCACTCGGTCATCCCTACACGGCTGCATCCGTGGCCCGTGCCTTCTTCGACGGTATCGTCCGCCTCCACGGGTTTCCCTCTTCGATCGTCAGCGATCGGGACCCGGTGTTCACCGGACATGTCTCGCGCGATCTCTTCCGGTTGGCGGGTGTGAAGCTCCGCCTGAGCACGGCCTTCCATACTCAGACGAACGGCCAATTCGAGGTTGTTAACAAGGTGATTACAATGTATTTGTGTTGTGTCACAGGTGATCGTCCTCACGCTTGGGTGGATTGGCTCTCGTGGGCGGAGTACTGCTACAACACCTCCTATCACTCCGCCCTGCGCGCCACTCCATTTGAGGTGGTCTACAGCAGGCCGCCCCCACCCATCCTGTCGGTTGATCCGGCGACGGCTCGGACGGAGGTGGCCGGTGATCTTATGCGGCGTCGTGACGAGATGCTGGCAGAGGTCCGGCAACGCCTCCTTCAGGCCCAGCAGCTGGCCAAGCACTACTACGACGACCACCATCGCGAGGCGGAGTTCGCAGTGGGTGATTGGGTATGGCTGCGTCTCCATCACTCTACGCAGTCACTGGACCCACACGCGAAGCGCAAGCTGGGTCCTCGCTACGCCGGACCTTCTGCTGTCTTGGAGCGCATCGGGAAGGTGGCCTACCGGCTTCAGCTTCCGGCCGGCGCCCGCATCCACGACGTCTTTCATGTGGGTCTGCTGAAGCCCTTCTGTGGGGAGCCACCTGCGGCCCCTCCAGCGCTTCCTCCAACCTCCGACGGGCACCTCCTTCCAGGACTG
The DNA here is from genome assembly GCF_018294505.1 of Triticum aestivum. NCBI lineage: Eukaryota > Viridiplantae > Streptophyta > Magnoliopsida > Poales > Poaceae > Triticum > Triticum aestivum. Next base: position 358,207,389 of record NC_057812.1, on the reverse strand, counting down.
GAGAAGGTGGAAGGCCCAGCTACGTCGCGGGGTGTGGTACGTGATGGGGTTATGTACCTAGGGTAGGGTCATGGACCTGTTCCAAGTAACTTACCCTAGGACATCCCTAGAAGAGGTCGCCTTCCAGTCGACCAACGAGGATTCACTCGACTGGCCTGAAGGACTCGACCACGAAGACTCACTCGACCACCAGGAGGTCAAAAGGCACTCTGCACCGCAACGGCCTGTAATTAAGTAGACTTTATGATAGTAAAGGCACTTTATGTGGGGCGTTACCAGTAACACCCCAGACTTAACTCACCTTAAACCCTCTCCTACGTGGGCTGGCTGGGGTCCTGGCGCACTCTATATAAGCCACCCCCCTCCACAGGCAGAAGGGTTCGGCACCTTGTAATCCATACATTCATAATCCACTCGACCGCCTCCGGGCTCCGAGACGTAGGGCTGTTACTTCTTCCGAGAAGGGCCTGAACTCGTACATCCTTTGTGCTTACAACCTCTCCATAGCTAGGACCTTGCCTCTCCATACCTACCCCCCACTCTACTGTCAGGCTTAGAACCACGACAGTTGGCGCCCACCGTGGGGCAGGTGTTTTAGCGATTTTGTGGAGAAGTTGCGATTCTTCCGAGTACTTTCATCATGGTGTCTGCTGGAATTTTGGTCGAGGGTCAAGAGATCCGTCTCGGCGCTCTCGCCTTCATCACCGACGACTCCGCATGGCTCCAGGAGGCTCCACTCGACGTAGATGCGCTCCCCGTCCGCGGTGCGACGCATTTTCGCGCATGTGTCCGCGGCGTTCTGCTGCGGCAACCATCGACCCAGTATCGGTCGGCTCCTCCATCTTCCACCCTCCCGGTTTCCCGCCAGCGCAAGCGCTCAGGCCGGACGAGGCTTCAGCGATGGGTGAGTCACGCGGTGGCTCGCCAGTCGGCCACTACACAAGTTGCGGCAATCGAGCCCAACGAATCTCTCTACAGCTTGTTCGATCAGTCGACTGGCTCCGGAGAGACTGCATCCGAGTGCGGAAGCAGTGATCCAGCGGCGGAAATCTTGATGGTCGACGGGCCCCACAGTCCTCCTGGCTTCGCCCGTGGTGGTGGAGCAGGCGACGGCGGCGACCCTGCACGAGGCTACGAAGAGTACCAGCCCGAGCCACTCGACTCTCTGCAAAGAGAAGAGCTTCGCCGCAGGAACGAGGATCCCCTGCGTATTCCCATCGCAGGAGAAACCCCCGAGGCTCGTGCCTTGGAGGAGGCGCGTCTGGCCAATTTGGCCGAGCGCACTCGACTGGAGAACCTTCAGCGAGCACTCGACGAGCGCGCGCGGCAACGAGTTCCCGACACCAGTCGACGTCAACTCTTCCCGCCGACTCAGGTATATCGAACCCCAATTCAGAATTTAGCAGCTGCGACCCGTATAGCAGAGTCCATTCAGCCTTCGCAGTCAGAGGCTGGCAGAGGTTTGCTGCAGATCAGGGATCTGCTCCGGGCAGCAGGAGATCAGAATTCAGCCGTGTCTCAGTCGCGCAACAGAATTCACAGTCGATCTGTCACTGTGAATACGGTTCAGTCGGCTCACAGCCCCAGATCGCCTCCGCGGCGCGAAGGGCGTGAGAATCGGCGAGATCAATATGGCGACAGACTCGACCGAGATGATAGGCGTCGAGTGCCCTATTCCCCTCCGAGGGGTGGGTCTTACGCCCCTCGGCAGCCAGATGATAGGCGTCAGTACAGTACAGGGCGTAGGGTTCCAGTTGACCCCAGAGAGCCAGGCTTCGACGCGCGATCCATTATCGTGCAAGGGTTGGTCGACCGGAACAGAGCCCATCGAGGCGCACTCGACAGAGATGTGCCCACGAGCAGTCGAGTACATGTTTCTGGTCCTGAATGTTTCAGCAGAGCTATCAGAGCCGCAGTTATTCCCCCCAATTTCAGGTTGGCAACAGGAGTCAGCAAGTTCACTGGTGAGTCTAAGCCTGAAACTTGGCTTGAAGACTACCGAGTGGCAGTTCAGATCGGTGGTGGGAACGACGAGGTGGCCATGAAGCATTTGCCCCTCATGTTGGAAGGTTCTGCCAGGGCATGGTTGACTCAATTGCCTCCTAGCAGCATTTACACTTGGGAAGATCTGTCCCGAGTGTTCGTCAGAACGTTCGAAGGGACTTGCAAGCGACCAGCGGGATTGACAGAGTTGCAAGTCTGCGTGCAGAAAACCAATGAGACTCTCAGAGAGTATATTCAGAGGTGGATCACTTTGCACCACACTGTGGAAAATGTCTCTGACCACCAGGCAGTATGCGCCTTCAAAGATGGTGTCAAGAACAGAGAACTGAGTTTGAAATTTGGTCGAACCGGTGACATGACCTTGAGTCGGATGATGGAGATTGCTACCAAGTACGCCAACGGCGAAGAAGAAGACCGACTCCGAAGCGGCAAGCACAAGCCGAGTCAGTCGGAAAAAGGAAACACCAGTCGGAAACAGAAGCGGAAGGCTGAACCGGCAGCTCCTGGAGAGGCTCTGGCCGTGACTCAAGGAAAGTTTAAGGGGAAACCAAAAGGATCCTGGAACCCCAAGAAGGTAAAGGATAAAGAAGGGAACGACGTGATGGATATGCCGTGTCATATTCACACGAAGAAAGATGAAGAGGGGAATATCATTTACCCAAAGCACACCACTCGCCAATGTCGACTCCTGATCCAGCAGTTTCAGGGAAAACAGTCTAAGGACAAAGAGAAGGAGCCGGACAAGGCCGAAGACAAAGAGGACAGTGAGGGAGGATATCCGCATATCAACTCCACTCTGATGATCTTCGCAGATGTGGAAAGCAGAAGTCGACTGAAAGTGATTAACCGAGAGGTTAACATGGTTGCCCCAGCAAAGGCAAATTATCTGAAGTGGTCTCAAACACCCATCACATTCGACCAATCTGATCACCCGACTCATATTGCCACCCCTGGGAGGCAAGCTTTGGTGGTCGATCCAGTTGTCGAAGGCACTCGACTGACAAAGGTGCTGATGGACGGTGGGAGTGGGCTGAATCTGTTATATGCAGACACGTTGAAAGGTATGGGCATTCCGATGTCCCGGCTGAGCACTAGTAACATGAGCTTCCATGGAGTTATACCAGGGAAGAAGGCCGAGTCACTCGGCCAGATAGCTTTGAACGTAGTGTTTGGCGATTCAAAGCATTTTCGCAAAGAAAAGTTGACGTTTGAGGTCGTGGATTTTCAAAGTGCATATCATGCCATTTTGGGGAGACCAGCCTATGCACGGTTCATGGCTCGACCATGTTACGTGTACCTCAAATTGAAGATGCCCGGTCCCAAAGGTGTGATCACTGTCACCGGTGATAGGAAAAAGGCAGAGGAGTGCTTTCAGAAGGGCTCCAAAATTGCCGATTCCCAAGTGACAGCGGTCGAGTTCGAAGAATACAAGCAAAACGCAGATCCGAGTGACTTGCTGCAATCCAAGAAGCCCGCCACAGAATCTGCATTCCAGTCGTCCGGTGAGACGAAGCCTGTTCACATTCACCCGACCGACCCCGAAGCAGCTCCGACCCGCATCTCCACAACACTCGACCCAAAATAGGAAGAAGCGCTCATCCAGTTCCTCCGTGAGAACTGGGACATTTTTGCATGGAAGCCCGCTGACATGCCAGGTGTTCCCAGGGGACTGGCTGAGCATCGCCTAAGAGTCGACTCGTCTGCAAAGCCAGTCAAAGAACATCTTCGGCGGTCCGCCGTCCAGAAGAGAAAGGCCATCGGTGAAGAAGTGGCTCGACTGTTGGCGGCAGGATTTATCCGAGAGATATTCCACTCCGAGTGGCTCGCTAATGTCGTCATGGTTCCTAAGAAGGACAAGTCGCTCCGAATGTGCATTGATTTCAAGCACATCAACCGGGCCTGCCCGAAAGATCACTTTCCTCTCCCTCGCATGGATCAAATTGTTGACTCGACCGCGGGATGCGAGAGGTTGTCTTTTTTAGATGCTTACTCCGGGTACCACCAGATCCGTCTGTATGGGCCCGATGAAGTAAAAACAGCTTTCATCACTCCATTCGGGTGCTTCTGCTATATCACCATGCCATTCGGCCTCAAGAATGCCGGAGCCACATTTATGCGAATGATCCAGAAGTGTCTACTCACTCAAATCAGTCGGAATGTGGAAGCTTATATGGATGATATTGTTGTCAAGTCACGAAAAGGTTCCGACCTGCTCGCTGACCTCGCCGAAACATTTGCCAACCTCAGAAGGTATGATATCAAGCTCAATCCATCAAAGTGCACATTTGGAGTTCCTGGTGGCAAGTTACTCGGTTTTCTCGTTTCCGAACGGGGAATCGACGCCAACCCAGAAAAGATTGGCACTATTCTCCGAATGAAACGCCCTGTGCGAGTGCACGATGTCCAGAAGCTTACTGGATGCTTGGCCGCATTAAGTCGATTCATCTCACGACTCGGTGAAAAGGCATTGCCTCTTTACCGACTGATGAAGAAGGCTGACAAGTTCGAGTGGACTCCAGAAGCTGATGCAGCGTTTGCCGAGCTAAAAGCTCTACTCTCCACCCAGCCGGTGCTTGCTGCTCCAATCAGCAAAGAGCCTCTGTTGCTCTACATCGCAGCCACAGGACAAGTCGTCAGTACTGTGCTAACGGTCGAGCGGGAAGAAGAAGGAAAAGCTCTCAAAGTTCAGCGCCCAGTGTATTATTTGTCTGAAGTCTTGACTCCATCCAAGCAGAGATATCCTCATTATCAGAAGCTTGTGTATGGAATATACATGACCACAAAGAAGGTTGCTCATTATTTCTCTGACCATTCAATCACAGTCGTCAGCGACGCTCCACTATCAGAGATTTTGCACAACAGAGATGCAACTGGTCGAGTGGCCAAATGGGCGATTGAACTTCTTCCCCTTGATATCAAGTTTGAGGCAAAGAAAGCCATTAAGTCCCAGGCAATAGCAGATTTCCTCGCCGAGTGGATCGAACAGCAGCAGCCGACTGAAGTTCACTCGGAGCATTGGACCATGTTTTTCGATGGTTCTAAGATGCTGAATGGTTCCGGTGCTGGGGTTGTCCTGGTTTCCCCCAGAGGAGATAAGCTCAGATACGTGCTCCAGATTCACTTTGATTCCTCCAACAATGAGGCAGAATATGAGGCCCTCCTATATGGGTTGCGCATGGCCATTTCACTCGGCGTCCGTCGCCTAATGGTCTATGGCGACTCGGATTTAGTGGTCAATCAGGTGATGAAAGAGTGGGACGTGAGAAGCCCAGCCATGACTGGATACTGCAGTGCAGTGAGGAAGCTGGAGAAAAAGTTCGAGGGGTTGGAGCTCCATCATATACCCCGACTGAAAAATCAAGCAGCTGATGATCTAGCAAAGATAGGTTCCAAGAGAGAAGCCATTCCGAGTGGTGTGTTCTTGGAGCATATACATACTCCGTCAGTCAAAGAAGATCCTTTCACCGAAGAAACTCCGCAGCCCAAGAGTGCCACAGATCCGACTGAAGTTGAAGTCCCAGCGGTGGTCGACTTGATCATGGAGGTTTTGGTAGTCATTCCCGACTGGACGATTCCGTATGTCGCATATATCTTGAGGAAAGAGCTTCCGGAGGATGAGGAAGAGGCTCGACAGATCGTCCGTCGATCTAAGGCCTTTACCGTCATCAAAGGACAATTATACAGAGAGAGCACGACTGGAGTCGGTCAGAAGTGCATAACACCAGAAGAAGGTCGACTCATCCTCAATGATATTCACTCGGGAACCTGTGGTCATCATGCGTCCTCCCGGACCATCGTGGCCAAAGCATACCGAGCCGGATTTTACTGGCCCAAGGCGAATGAGATGGCAAAGGAGATAGTGGATAAGTGCGAGGGATGTCAGTTCTACTCGAATATGTCGCACAAACCTGCGTCAGCTTTGAAGACCATCCCACTCGTCTGGCCTTTTGCAGTTTGGGGGCTGGACATGGTCGGCCCTTTGAGAACAGGACGAAGTGGCTTCACGCATGTACTGGTGGCAGTCGACAAGTTCACCAAGTGGATCGAGGCTAAACCAATCAAGAGCCTCGACACCGGTACTGCTGTTAGCTTCACCAGGGAACTAATATTCAGACATGGAGTCCCGCACAGCATCATTACGGATAATGGGTCGAACTTTGACTCAGAGGAATTCAGAACCTTCTGCAACTCCCAGGGCACACGGGTCGACTACGCATCAGTCGCCCATCCGCAGTCGAATGGACAAGCAGAGCGAGCTAATGGACTGATTCTCAAGGGACTGAAGCCGCGACTGATGCGTGATCTCAAACACGCGGCTGGAGCTTGGGTCGACGAACTTCCATCTGTACTCTGGGGACTGCGGACCACGCCCAATCGGTCGACCGGAAGAACTCCATTCTTCTTGGTCTATGGAGCCGAAGCTGTCTTGCCGAGTGATCTTCTCCACAATGCTCCTCGAGTCGAAATCTACAACGAAGCAGAAGCTGAACAAGCGCGGCAGGACGCAGTCGACCTTTTAGAGGAAGAAAGGGAGATGGCTCTGATCCGGTCGACCATCTACCAACAAGATCTGCGCCGTTTCCACGCCCGAAATGTGAGAGGTCGAGCCTTCCAGGAAGGGGATTTGGTTCTCCGAGTGGATCAGCACAAACCACACAAGCTTGCTCCTTCTTGGGAAGGCCCCTTCATCGTCACCAAGGTTCTCCACAACGGGGCGTACCGTCTTTACAACGTCGAGCATAATATCGACGAGCCCCGAGCTTGGAACGCGGAGCTACTCCGCCCATTTTACACTTAAGTTTTATCACTCGGATGAGTTGCAATAAAGTACTTCTGTAGTTCATGGGTTTAGAAATAACAGTGTCATCACTTTTTATTTTTGTCCACATAAAAACTCCCCCTCAGTGGGTGGCTTAGCCGCGAATCCGTTTCGCCTAAGTTTGTAAAAATCCTATCGAGTGGTGAGCCAGACTCACACTCGGAGGCTTAGCTGCGAATCCATTTCGAATAAGTTTATCAAAATCCTACCGAGTGGTAAGCCAGCCTTCCACTCGAGGGCTTAGCTGCAGTCCAAGGACTCGCCTAAGTTTATCAAAATCCTACCGAGTGAAGAGCGATCCTCTCACTCGGGGGCTTAGCTGCAGTCCAAGCACTCGCCTAAGTTGTCAAAATCCTACCGAGTGAAGAGCGATCCTCTCACTCGGGGGCTTAGCTGCAGCCTCGTGCTCGCCTAAGTTATCAAAATCCTACCGAGTGGTAAGCCAGCCTTCCACTCGGGGGCTTAGCTGCAGTCCAAGGACTCGC